>NW_027279422.1:0-140000 GCF_046629955.1 Centroberyx affinis | reverse complement strand
GTTTTCTCACATTACTCACTATTTTTATTTTAAATATCCTATTGATTCCCACAGAGGAAATTCTCTTTTCGCCTGTCCCCCTCTAAAGGCAGGTCAGAGGATATTCAATGTCTTGCTTAAGGACACTTCAGCAGGACGGATGCTTGCTGTAATAGGGGTTTGAATCCAGGCCTTCCAGTTGCGGGACAGTCTCCCTACTCTCTTCACCACCCTCCTTATCCCAGCATGTGTTGTAATAACTGAAACACTTCACCTCACATGTGAAATTAGATTCGATTAGATGAAACTTAAATGATCCCCAGGGTGAAATTGGGCCGGCGCAGCTGCAAATAGTGCTAGGATACATCAAAGAAGAATAGGATATAAAACCCGAATAGAGCAAATGGGGTGATATAAACATAAACAACCAACAACTCCAACATTCAAACATATTAAGAAATGTATGAATGGAAATGTGCCAAAACGTATGGATTCAGGCAATGACAGCATGTGCAGAAAATCAGCAGCAGCAGCAGAACTTAACTGCGACATAAAGAGATTTTTGAGATGCGAGAAATGTGAGAAATACCTGTCAGCTTCTGTGTGAGAGACTTTGTGTGGGTTTTTTCTGGAGAAAAGCTTTATCCAGCCACCGCATCACTGCGCTAAATGTCCGATGGCCGATTTGAGCTTGTTGACTGCTAGCTGAAGTGCCAATGGTGTTCCAACAGGCTGGACATATGGCAGCACTGGTATGCGATTAGTTGCTGTTGATGGACAATACGGCCCAGAAATTGAGTTGTTCCACACTGACAGAAGGGACACAACTTCAGCCAACTTCATGGAAATGTGGACTTCTGGTGCCTGGATGCCTGATTTGCTTGTGATGTGAATCTGAGGTTAAATATCATCCTTACATGTCATAGATTAAAGCTCTGATGGTCAGTGTGAGTTTATATTATATTAAAGACTGAGGTGCGGTGTTCTATCTGCATTACATTTATTCTGATACTAATAATATTGTGTTTGACAAGATCAAGCTTCTGGTTACATTCGCGAGAGCATGGCGAAATTGAGTGCTAGATTGGATTAAGTTATTGGGCAGTTTGGTTTCGTATGCTGCATGGCAATGTCAAGCTAAGGTCGGGGCATGCTTTATGAGACACCCCCCTTCTCTTTAATAAATCATAAAACTGAGGAGGTGAATGCGGCGGCGATGAGATGCGAGGAACGCAGCTGATATGCGGAAGCGTGTCTGTGACAGTTTAAAGGCTGCAGAGGACTGGATGTGATTGGAGGAGACAGTAGACGGGGCAGAGGAATTGGCTGATGGCTTTTGATATACGCAGGTCAATAATTGGCTTGCCCTATTGGAGCGAGTGGTGATAAAAACGGTCATTTGAATCCTCAAAGCTCTTCTCCTGAAACCGCGTTAAAACTCCTCATCAAACATTTTCAGGCTAAAACACGCGGATGGAGGGATAGATGGATAGATTGATGGGAGGATGGATGGTTATATGGATGGGTGGATGGATAGATGCATGACTAGCTAGATGAATGAAGGAAAGCCAGCAAGGAAAGAATGTAGGAGAAAAAACGGTGGCTTTAACGCCACATAAGGCTGTAATGGTTATTGTACAGTACATGATTGGTAACATGGTCTTCTATATGAGCCATGGAAATTTACCATAAAACCTTTTAGTTAATCTGAATTAGAATCACTTTAGGAATTTGTCTCGGTGAAAACACAAAACTAATAATAAAGCTTTGAACATGCGATGTCTGCAAGATGTGAAATCCTGAGCTGCTCCACACAGAATGAATTTCGAAAGATGACAAACATGACGGCGAGAGCACCCAGGGGCGTTACTGCCCATGAAGAGATACATTTCCTGATATTTAAACGTCAGATATTCCGGCTACCCCTACAGTAAAGTAAAATGAGTCTCCCATTCATTGCCTATGGAGCGGTTCCCAGATTTTACATGTTGATGTCATCGTAGTTTCCGCTAGTTCTCCGTTTTCTGGCTTTGAGAGGGAGAGAGAGAGATGTTCATATACACAAATACTGATTGGGTTGTCCTAGAAAACCAGAATAACATGTATTAAGTATTGAATTAAGTGGTTTTCCCCTTTAAATTAGTTCAAATAATTTGCATCACCTTTACCTGCCTCTCCTGTCAGCCTCCTCCATCTTCTCTCAGGAAGCTCAAGAGGTGTCACTTCCCTCCTCTTCACATATCACTCAACTTCTCGGGGATATCACACACACACACACACACACACACACACACACACACACATACTCCTTGTGTGGTACCCCACCCCCCCACCTACCCTCTCTCTCTCACACACACACACACGCACAGTATGCATCATGCATCTTGTTGCACTCCAGCTCTGTTTTTTTTTTCTTACTAACAGTTGCTGCCAATTAAAATACAGAAGAAAGTGGATAGGTTGATGTCAGCTGTTTCTATTACATTTCCACTGTCACTCTATCATATCCCATTTATATCCCAGTTGTCATGGTATGATAAACCAACCATGAGCATTTTGAATAGCTGCAACTGCACAGGCACTTTTCAGGTGATATCAAAATCATTGCCTTCACTGGGTTTCATGATTCAGTCTTTTAGAGCAGTGGTTCTCAACATGGGGTCTGGGGACCACCAGGGGTCCTGGAGGAGGTTCCAGGGGGTCCCCAGCAAATTGATGAATTGTTAAACTTAACCATTATTTCATTTACAAGAAGGTAACATCATTAGAGAATGTAGAAGAATGGGTCCGAGAGACAAAATCTCATCAAATGGGGGTCTGTGGCTCTATTGTGGACTAAATTAGGGTCCTTGATATGCAAAAAGGTTGAGAAACACTGTTTTAGAGCATCAAAGACTTGCATGTGTGTACAACGATTTTATGGTGGTGTTAACACATCGCCGGAGCCTGTGCTGGCTCAGTGGAGGATGTACAATTCTATTTTACAAAGCAGTATGCTGTAATTATTAAACTTCATTTGAAATGCTTTAGTGAAGTTGGAAAGTCAATGTGGTAGATTAATTTGAGATTTGTGCAATTACACAAGTGAAATGAGAGCTGAAGCCTTTTCAGTTCCCTAAGCAATTGCTGTGCGGTTACATTACATAAACACACTTGTATACTGTTGTGAAATGACAAATATCGAGCACTGTGATTGTGTTTGTGAGAGTAATACATACCACAAAAACAATGTGCAGTTTTAAAGATATCTTGCCTTTACTGTCTTGATATGTATTACATTTGTAGGTATTTCGCTGACTCGTTTCACCAAAGTGACTCACAATTAGTGAGCAGGTACAGAGTGTTGTTCATGTACTCTTTGACAGAAAACTATACATGGGATCAAACTTGTGATCTTCCGGTTACAGGACAGCCTCTATATCCACTAAGCCATCCTACTGCCTGCATAATGCCATAGTGGAAAAATTGAATAACTCCTTGTCATCCAATTTTTTTCCCCACTGCAGTAAATTGCTAATTAAAACTGAAGCGAACAATAACGGGGATTTATTTATCTAGAAACATGAGATTTATATCAACTTCCCCACTGTGAAACGGCATATTGTGACTGTTTGATTGTGATGGATTATTCTGTTCATAAGAAGATAAGTCACATCTACAATAAGCTGCAAATTAAAGTTGACATTGTTCCGGTTGCACAAACAAAACCATGTCGTGCAAGAGTTCAGATTCAGCTCCCAGTGTTGTTGTGGGTGTGTTGCATCCTTTGATTAAAGGGACTGGGTAAACATTTATTATGCCAATGTTTGGATATGTTTTAAACTGAAAGACTGCATGGGGGATAAGTCTACAGCTTTAATACTTGTGTATCACTGACTTTAACATTTTAAAATTCATGAGCTAGATTGTATTTTTAAAACTGTGGTAGACCGTAGCACTTATTTAGAAAAGAATCAATTGATCTATAAGTAGTTTTTACTATTTTTCACATTTTAGAATAATAGTAAAGACATCACTCAAACTATGAAATAACACAAATGGAATTATGCAGTGACCAAAAGAGTGTTAAACAAATCAATAACTATCTTATATTTTAGATTCTTTAAAGTAGCCGCCCTTTGCCTTGATGGAAAGGCAAAAGCTTTGGAAAGAAATTCATACATAGGCATCAACTTCACTATTTATATTTGTCTAAAAAAACTGATTTCAAGCATTTAAGCATAAGCCTTTAGATCAAAATGTCTTTAAGATAATGAAAAACATAGAACATTCAATCAGGTGTGTCTAAACTTTTGACTGGTAGTGTATATCAGTGATTCTCAACCTTTTTCATGTCACGGACTCCTAATTTAGTACGCATTAGGGCCATGGACCCCCATTTGATGAGATTTTGTCTCTCGGATGCAAATCTGAAAATATTTTTATTGTCAGATATGATTTTGTCCAGGATTCCATGACTATCTGTATTGTAGGTAGAGAGATAACAGAGAAACTATGATCAAAATAGTCATTGTTCTACATTCTCTAATTGTGTTCACTTCTTGTATATGAAATAATGGTGAAGTTTAACAATTTATCAATTTGCTGGGGACCCCCTGGAACCCCCTCAAGGACCCCCGGTGGTCCCCGGACCCCAGGTTGAGAACCACTGGTGTATATAAGACATCCTGTGCTCACTGTGCCTTCACCCCGAGCTGTATTCCTGCTCACACACTGCTGAAAGACTATTTAAAAACATCCACTATCATAACTAGCTGCGTTGCACACATCTACAGTGCTACACAGGCAGCATTCCCAGCTGATACATATGAGAGATTTTGCCAACAATTAAGACAAACCATATTCTTAATTCTGCTTTTGTTCTTTACAGACTTCTGCTCTTATATCGTCTCAGTTGCCATATCGAACACTTCCCCACTCGCTGCAACTTTGCCCAATTACATCACCTCCAAACTTTTGTCACAGTGGAGTCTTATTTGTGTTGTGTATAATTTAATTCATTTAAGCATTACTGTGCAACGCCTCTGCAACATGTCGATATGTGCTGCAGTCTCACCCATCTGCTCGTGTATTTGACCACAGCTGTAAGCAGGGTTAGAAATTAACACCCACCAAGCGCCAGATGCCGGTAAAATTTGTGTTTGGTGGATAAATCAATAAAGGTCACCCCCCCCCCCACACTCCGGTAACTTTTTGAGACGATAACAGTGGAGTGCTTCAGTCATATTGAATTATGTTGCACTTCATGATGAATTACAAACTTGATCCACTGTGTAAGCGAGAGAGCAAGTTTTAAATTAACACACAGTACCTGAGTCTATATATCAAATAACATTGAAAAGTAGGGATTGGACAAAATATATCGAAATTCACTATATCGCAATACAAAAATGTGATGATGCGTATTGTGTGGCAGAAAAAGTGAATGGTGATATTAGCTGCATTTTATTCTGCTGTAGTAATCACAAACAAGATGGATTGACCATCACAATTTCACAAGCTCTCCATCCAAATTATATTATTTGCACTTTGTAATGACATTTTTAAATTGTTGTTTACGTTCTAGCAAGCCGATGCCATCGCTAGAAAGTCTCAGAGATAAACACAATTTTGCACAGTCATGCTTTGTTGTCATTGAACTTTTATTTATTACATTGTATCATCATTGTATTGAGTCATGAACCCCATATCACGTATCAAATCATATTGTGAGATAAGCATATCGTCACATCCCTACTGAAAAGGGGTAGGCTGCTATATTTCTATGAAAAATAAATGTTTACTAATTGTTTTGGCTGGTGTTTTTGGCTTTTATTCTTGGCAGGTACACTTTTGTAGTTTATCAGCCCTTGGCAGGTGAGACCCAAAGTTACTGTCGGACACTGTAAATGTTGCCCTGCCCCTGTATCACAGCTAATCTATCTTGATCTCCCCCGACTCCACTTTCCCTTCTCCCTCCAAACCCCTGCAGGACGGCCGCGTGTCCTTCATCGGCCACCAGCTGGGCGGCGTGTCCTTCTCGCCCAACAGCCGCGACCAGCAGGTCAAGTTCGCCCGGGCCGTCCAGATCACCTACTACCTCCGCAACCATGGGCCCGTGGTGCAGGACGCCATCGCCGAGCGCTGGGAGAACGAGTTCTGCGCCCTGGTCAGCCGGCTGTCCACGGCCGAGGCCCCGCACGCGCCGGACCAGCTCCACATCCAGTCGCTCACCTCCTTCAGCCTGTGGCGGGACTTCCACCAGACGGGCGTGCTGGCCAAGGGGGAGGTGCTGGTCAGCCTGGTGCTGGTGCTCCTGGCGGCCACCATCTCCAGCTCCATGCGGGACTGCCTGAGGGGGAAGCCGTTCCTGGGCCTGCTGGGCGTGCTCACCATCTGCATCGCCAACGTGACGGCCGCCGGGATCTTCTTCATATCGGACGGGAAGTTCAACTCCACGCTGCTGGGGATCCCTTTCTTTGCCATGGGTGAGTGGGAGTGTGGGGCTTAGAGGGTGGCGTGTGTCTGTGTCTGTGAAAGAGAGAGTGGTGGTTTGTATGTGTGTGTTTTATGTGTGTGTGTGTATGTGTGTGTGTGTGTGTAGTGGTGGCTGGTTGGCTAAGGGGCTTATCAGGGGTTGACACTTGGAGGGGGTTGATTGGGGAAGGGATTAGTAGAATTGTGATGGGCTTTTCCTTGGAGGGGATGCCGGCAGTTCATTGTGGCTGTTGTTGTGGTTGTCCTGTGTGTGTGTATGTGTGTGTGTGTGTGTGTGTGTGTGTGTGTGTGTGTGTGTGTGTGTGTGTGTGTGTGTGTGTGGACTTCACAGCAGCAGTTCTGCAGCACATTCTCCTGTCAGGCAGTTTTGAGTGTTTTTTCTGTGATTTTTTTTGCATTGTGAACACATTCAGTTGTTGGTATTGAGTTAGCAAGGTTTTCCATAATTTTACTGAGCTTCAGGTGATGTTATCATCAGTGTGGTGGATTTAATAATATACTCTCTTAGAGCATATACCAACCATGAGCATGGAAAAGGCACTATTTGAATTCATTCTGAAGCCACATACAAAATATATTTGATATATCAAATTTGCATTTAAAGTCACAAGAAAACAGTACATTATGATATGATGATTTAGCTAACAAGGTGAAAAAGTCATTTTTCTTTTCATTATGCCTAAGTGGTGATAAATAAATTCAGTTGGGGTGAGTAAACACTGTTTAGAGGTAATCATTTAGTTCCTTTCATTTTTTTTTTTTTGCATTAATGACTCATTTTGAATATAGAAGAGCAGGAGCAACAAACTGTTGGGAGATTGATGGTTTTATAACTTTTTGAAGTAACAGAGCCAGAGAAAAAGGTCACCCTCGGTAGAGAATATGAATTGGCAAACTAGGGAACAGATCAAAATGGAAGAAACGGTGGCGTATGAGGAACAAAAGCACAATGAAAGAACATGCTTAGCCAGATAAAACTGCCTATTTACTTTACATCAAACTGTTGCCAGTGTGTGACTTACTTATACTAGCAATTATTTGTCGAATGTATACCTGAATCAAACTAAATTATTGGGAAATGCTGTGGTGACATGATACCATAAGTCCATTGTTATGGAAATACATTGTCTGGCTTTGTATCCATTAATAGTTTGATGAACTATCTGCCTATTAAAGGACAAGGGCAGACCTTTTTTACAGTCATACTCAACTTATAACCAATATTCGTATTAGTCCGTCATCACTTTGATATATGATGTAATTTCCCCTCCTTTCTTGATATCTCTTTCTCTGTGCCTCTCCCTCTATGTCTACTCTATCTCTCCTGCTTTTCTGTTTCTGTTTCCCTCCTTCTCTCTCTCTCTCTCTCTCTCTCTCTCTCTCTCTATCTCTCTCTCACTCTTTGCTTCCTCCAAAATAGTTTCTCCGCTTACAGTACAGTATATGTTGCATTTCCTCCCTGTGCGCTCCTAAGGTCACTGGATCCCTGGGGCTTTGGTACAGCTCTGCTGCGGGCCAGCTGACATAACTGAAGTTTAAGTAAGACTCAGGAACAGGAGGCTGGATCGCCTCCTTGTGACCTACAAGCTGGAGAGGAGGAAGGTGTGGTGTTGGGAGGAGGGGGGTGTGGAGACGGTAAGAGAGGGTAAAAAGGAAAGTCAAGGAGAAAAGGGAGAGGAGGATGGGATCTAAGGAAGGAAAAGAGGAAGAAAGACATTCAAGGAGAGGGGACGATGTAGGCGGGAAAAGAAGAGGCAAGGGAGATAGAGAGAGTCAGATACAGAGGGAAGAGGTAGAGGAGAGGGAAAGAGATGGAGAAAGACAGAGAAGAAGTAGAGGAGAGGGGAAGAGATGGAGAAAGACAGAAGAGGTAGAGGAGAGGGAAAGAGACAGACAGAGGGAAGAGGTAGAGGGGAGGGAAAGAAATGGAGACGGACAGAGTGAGGAGGTAGAGAAGAGGGAAGGAGATGGAGAGAGACAGAGAAGAGGTAGAGGAGAGAGATGGAGAGAGACAGAGAGGACTTGATTAAGTCTGTAATTCCATGTGACAGGGCCTCGGAGGCAGCAGATGTCCACCCACCTCCTGGGAGGTCCTGACTGAGACACACCCCTATCACTACATCAACGCCACATCAGGGCAGGGACTGAGAAGTGAAATGGACTCAGATTTTTTTTTTTTTTTAATGCACCAGAAGACGCTGCCACGCTGCCATGGCAGCAGTGGTATCTGTTAGCCACAATGCTAACAAATCATTTTACAGGAGCAGCCCACCGCATGGTGCATTTGTGTTGGTGATACAAAATATAGACCTAATTAATTATCACTTTATTTGAATATGGTATCAGCTCTGTGGCTTCCTAGTTGATCAGCTGCCTTCATCTCTATGGAGAATGTTAATGTTAGGCTACCAACTGATCCACTTGCAAACATAGCTTGTAGCATATTACATACAGTCACCGAGCACTTTATTAGGAACACCTGTACACCTGCTTATTCATGCAATTATCCAATCAGACAATCATGTGGCAGCAGTGCAATGCATAAGATCATGCAGATACAGGTCAGCAGCTTCAGTTAATGTTCACATCAAAAATGATCAAAAAACATTTTTTCAGAATGGGGAAAAAATGTGATCTCAGTGACTTTGACTGTGGCGTGGCTGTTGGTGCCAGACGGGCTGGTTTGAGTATTTCTGAAACTGTTGATCTCCTGGGATTTTCACGCACAACAGTCTCTAGAGTTTACCAAGAATGGTGTGAAAAACAAAAAACATCCAGTGAGTGGCAGTTCTGCGGACGGAAACGCCTTGTTGATGAGAGAGGTCAGGGGAGAATGGCCAGACTGGTTCTAGCTGACAGAAAGACTACAGTAACTCAGATTTTACAACAAAGATTTTACAACAAAGATTTACAACTGTGGTGAGCAGAAAAGCATCTCAGAATGGACAAACAACACATCGAACCTTAAAGCCGATGTCACTTTGGTAGCCGGTTGACATTGAGCTGAAAGCTGATACCTACCCAGTATTAGTATGGTGTTCCTAATAAAGTGCTCGATGAGTGTATAGGGAGAGTGAGAAGCACTGCTTCTATGTGTAAAAATGTGCTTATGATGAACTGTTAGAGTATGTGTTGTCTTACCATCATAAAAAGGTGTAGCTATATATATCATCAAACATCACTGTATTGTAGCAGTCTATGTAAGCTAATATATGAGGAACCCAGAAGTTCTTTCATCATGTAATGTCATCAAAACACGTTAACATACAAAAGGGATTTTCACAACAATACAACTTGCACTTCTTTTTACCATGGCACGGTCGTCATGGCACCATGGTCTTCAAGAGCTGAATTCAACTCAGCTTCAGAGCAAGTAGAAGTGAGACATTTTATTATCTTTATTAAGCAGTTAACAAAAACAAGGTAAAATTGCTGTTAAAATGTAACTTTAACTTTAATTTTAAGCTCCCATAATCCTCTTCATATGCAAATGAGTTTTGATGATGTCACACCGCGACAAAACTTACTTCTTTGTCTATTAGTTTGCATACCTGACTTCTGCAATATTAGTGACGTCTTTAGCGATATAGGCCTACAGCTAAATCTTTTTATGATCAGAAGACAACACATTCTCCAGCATTTTATAATAAAGCATGTTGGTGTATGAGCAGCACCTCAATGTACGGTATGTGTGCAATATTTGTGGCAGAGGGTCGACCCCAAAAGAGACGATTCCTCAACTCGGGTTCGGCTTTCAGACAGTGACTCTTGGATTCAATTCCGCTTTTTCGCCAATTGACTTTTTGTGTGTACATAGAATAGCTAATTGTTGTAGAGGAGAGTGAAAAAATCAAGTCATGTATTTAAGGTAAACTGGTTCAAAATCATTATTGCTCTTGCAACATTTTTCAGATTTCTTAATTAGCATGAATTAGCTCTAGGCTATTCCTTCATGAAAGAGTCACCACGGCTTAGGCTTTTGGGTTCTGCATACACAGGGGTTTCAAATATAGCTTCCGAGTTGCTCAAGCTGACTCTGGCTTCTGAAATGCCAGGTTCTGTCAAGGTTTATTTTTTATCCGTTTCATCAACACCTCCTCTCACATTATACTAAAACTAATTCATTATTCTCTCTGAACAGTTTAGCCGCTGTCAGCTCTAGCCTTTGAATCGCGTGGAAAAAGAAAACCTGCGCGGGGCAAGTTACCTCCACATGTCAGCGGACCTCGGCGAGGATCAGGTCTCCCCGTTTTGTTTAATATGGAGCAGCAGCCGCTTCTCCTGTCTCTCTCCCCATTGTCTATCTGCAGTGTCATCTGCGAGGAGGCCAATTACTGCTGAGCTGAGCTTGTCAGTTCCGTCTCTCTCTGGATATGTGATGGCTGTTAGAAGTGTAAAAACAGGCAGGGAGCGAGGAGGAAAGGAAGACACCCAGAACACGACTCATGAAACATACATGCTGCGACATTAGTGGGGAAGTGACCGGCTTTGTCTCTCTTCCTGTCTCTCGCTTTCGTGGTCTTTCTCTCCCGTCTCGCTCTCTCTCTCAGTCTCTCACAGCCTTAAATGAGCCCAAAGTATTGACTGCCCCAAACTGTACATTATTTACTGTACATTGCACTGGGACACGACGGCGCTCCACTGTGCCGAGATGTAATCAAATCTTTTCCACCTCGGCCATATTTGACTCACAGTGAGAACATAAATCAGTGCCAATGATAAATAGTTTCAAGTAGCAACCTTGTATGAACTCAGCTGCGGTATATGTGTGTGTGTGTGTGTGCATGTGTGTGTGTGTCTCTTAGGTGGGGAAAATGAAACAACAAATGAAACAGCAAATGCTTTCCGCTCCCTCATCAACTAGTCGACATTCCCTTGAGCAAGGCACGCCCCAGCTGCAAACAGACTGAGGTTATATCGGGCCGCTCCCCGTGTGAATTGAGTCAATGTGAAGGTTAAAGTAAAAAAGATACAGATCCCATCGCACAACAGTTTTCAGTAAAAGTTTTCTTTATCATACCTTCTGTTCCCATTCTACTTGTCTGCCACATCAATCACAGACTGTAACCTTCTTGTGTTCATACTACAAATCCCATCGGTGCTCACAACGGTGTTGAGGCTATGTGGTTTGACAGCGCACCACCAAGTGATATCTCCCAACAAAGATGTTGGTAACTCTTCCTTTTACAGTCAGCCTAAGTGCTAGGTATGTACCAGGTAAATACATGCTAAGAATAGTAAATTACCAAGTAATTACAGCTGTAACTACTGTAAGTAGGTAAATACTTAGAATCAGTATTTAGCAGCATAGTTTAACAGCATAAATCCTGCCTACACTTTCTTAGAAATGGCTTTTCTATTTACCATCCATTCCAGGAACTGTCTTATTCTTCATGAAGGTTTATATTATCAATTGCCCAAGTTTAACTGTGTACTTTCTAGGAATTAAGGTGATACTTTAATATAAATCAGCTTTTTTACATAGCAATTGTTGATGGTTCTACCTACTTGGAAAAGTTTTTTTTATACTTACCTGGACTGTACAGGAAAGTGTCGTTTGTTCCCATGGAATTACCAGGATGCCATGAACAATTACTATGTTAAGAAGCTACTTTATAGGAAAGTATTGTCTTAATTTGTTAAAAGTACAGAATGAAACATACAAGAATGATGCTTGAATTGATGGGTAACAGAAAAGTGTTTCTAAACACTGTGTAGCCTAATTTCCTAGGATTTAAGATTTAACTATTTACCTAATGAGTTACAGCTGTAATTACTTGGTCACTAACTATTCTTACCATGTATTTATCAGGTAAATATCTAGTACTTAAGATGACTCTAACAGAAGGGTTACCAAAGATATTTTCGGTAAAAGCTCTCTCCATCATACCTGCTGTCCCCATTTTGCTCCTCTGCCACATCAGTCACAGCCTGAGACTTTTCCGTAGGTGATGTTGCCTGATTTACAAGCCGTTTGCCGTTTTCTCTCTCTGGATCCTGATGTTTGTGACGGATTGATTTTTTTTTTTTTTTATCCTGTGAGGGCAAGATGAATAGTGACACTCAACATTCGCCGCCGGTCACGCGGGCGTCCATCGCTGCTGACGGCCAACGGCCTTCTGGGAACTCTGCCTGTTTCTCTAAGCAGGGCCGGGTGACTGATGATCGATCTATGGATGTTATTGCCATGAGCGCCTTGGGGACGATCGCGATATGACAGCGTCGGGGTCGTTATTAAGCACTGGAGGGAAAAAATCATAAACCAAGTCTATACATCAATTAATAAAGCTCTATGATGATGTGGTCCCAGATGACACAATACTGAGTTATTCTCGGAGAGCAAAGCTTATAGAGTCTATGAAATATCCTCCTCCCAACGTTTCCACTAGAATATTATGTTACCGTGGGCGACGGGGGGAGAAATTTATATACTGGGAACTGGATTTGCTCCTGGTCCCATTCCCAGTATCAAGTTCCACTAGTGGTGTTATTGAGTTTTTCCAACAAATCAATTCTCCCCTCCTCACTTGACAGCCATAAAGTCAATGTTCAGTGTGTAGCGTGTGTCGTTACATTATTTAATTTAAAGTCACATTACCTACTGCTGCTCATGGGGGCCCATTCCATTTAAAATACCATTGAAAGACATCCTCGTCAATCCATCTTTGCAAACTGTGTGCTTTGCCCACTTTGCTGTATTTATAGAAATGGCCTCCGTGTTTCTTTCAGGTCATAACTTTGATTAAACTGGCAACGAGTGCCTGGATAAGTCTCATTTGAATCAAAGCGCACAGCAACAGTAACACAGTTTGTGACCAGTGCCAGTAGTGATTGGACCCATGGGTAAATGCAGGATACTTTGTGTTTATGGCGCATTTATCAATACCACAGGATATGATCTTACTCTCCCTTTTGCCATAATCCAAGGTGAGCATTCATATAGAGGCCTAATTCAGAGTTTAACAGAATGATATACTACCAGATAAATGAGTACCATAGATTAGGCTAGAGGTGGTCAAATATTGTTCATTTTCTGTTTATATAAATTCTGTTGTGTATTTGTTTGTTGATTAACTCACCAAGATTAAGCAATTTAAAGGCAAAATCCACCATCAGGTACTCTTACACTGTTAGATATCAATCTGATGTTAGTTATTTTGTGATGAAGTGTTGTAATTAACTTTTTTCGTAAACCCACTTTCCCTCAACCTGCCTCATCTACTTCTACTTCAGTCAGTGAGTTCCTACATTTCCCAGAATGACTTGCGACAACACCCAGAGAACGGACACAAACGTGTTACTTCAATCAAAGATGGGTGTATGGATATATAAATAGCTTGAAAATGGGATTATTCGTGTTTACAAACCCGGCTGCACTACTTAATCAAAACGCAACATGTCTTGTGGCTGCATTGCATTCTGGTCTCTCTTCTACTATGGATTTCTCCCTGTATGATTGTTGAACTTAGGTATAAAATGCTGAGTCTAGAAAAAAGATCTTGCTCTTTGACTCTGAGGGACTGACACCAAAACCTGATGTTTACTGTTGATGTTTTAGATAGCTGAGTCATTTTCTTTTGTAGCTGCGCTGTAAATATCTAGACGTGACATCATGTCATCTACCAGGTTATCCGCAGGAATAAGAAAAATGCATCACCAAACCACAAAATGAGCCCAGAAATACAAGATACATCACCAGTAGCTGTTTTTTTAACAGTGTCAAAATGTTTTACTGTCGTTTTTTCCTTTAAATCTAGCCCGTGGTAGCCTAGCTTATTGTGGCTCACAGGGGTTTAGCACTGATCTGGAGGCAGAGAGACAATTAACAGTCTGATGAAACAACAAGCGGTGTCTGGACCTTATTAACCCTGTCCTGTCCTACATACACCCCCTGTCTATCAGTAGGTGGAGGGGCCTGGGAGCTGTGTTGTCCCTCTGACAAAGAACAAGTGAGTCTGTGGATGACTTTCCTTTGTTTCACGGAAGTAGGAATTAAAGGTGAAATGAAGCGTGTTTATTTGTGGAACGACACCATACCCCGCCGCCTGTGTTGTTGTGTCCAAGACCTGTGACAAGTGTTACACCTTTTTTTTCCAATTGTCACACAGCTCTGTTTTTTTTCCAAATTACTCACAGCCAGTTATATAATGTGAATGTGTGTTGCATGCAGGTTGACACTGATTTAGCACCAGACTCAGGGGCTGGATATGAACCTGGCTGCACCCCAAACCTGAAATAATACTGTCCAAACTAAACTGGGCACAAGGGGTACATTTTTTTTTTTTTATTGTTTTTTGTGAACCCAGCTGAGACTACATCCTAAATTGTCTAATCATTGTATTTTGCAACATTATTTTTGTACCACAATCAAACAGGTTAAATATGGAGCCATTCCAGTTGGGTCCTGTCTCCTCTAAGTATAAATGTCCAGCTCTATTCTGAATTAAACATATATATAAATAACATTATTTTTATTTAGGAGTGAATGCTTGATTATTCCAGAGGAAACAGAACTCAGGGAAGGCTGTTCTACCCCAAGGCTTAGGAGTTTACTTTGATAGCGCTGTATTCCTAACTTCTGCGCCTTAAAAAAAAAGCCTTGAAATGAACACGAATCTCCAGTGGATACCATCAAACGCAAGTGCAATGTCTGCTGCTTTTCCAGTCAGGCATTGATTTCAGTGGGAGCTACAGAATAACGCAGAGACACAGCAGATAATCTGGTTTACAGGCTCATTTGTCAGACCTGTTGCATCACAGGCAAGTCATTTGTATTCCCCACTGCCACACCGCCACCAACCTTGACTCAATTGACCCAGCCATGGTGTATGTGTTTGTGTGTGTGTGTGTGTGTGTGTGTGTGTGTTTGTATGTGACTGCTGTCCTCTTTGAGTGCGTACGTGCTTGTGAGTGGATTTGTATCGTTATACTTGTGGGCACTGGTGCTGTTAGGAATTCTGGGCCCTCGGACAAGATGTGACACCCTAATATGTCTAATTTAGTACAGTATCACCTCGGTTGCCCTTCAGTTTGAGGCCCTTACCCCTGATTACCCCCTCTCTCACACACACACACACACACACACACACACACATACACTGACCCAGGATTATGAGGACCAGTTTGAGATCTATTAGAATATTTTATATATAATATATTTTAAGTGATATATTATTTTACTCAAGAGTTAGAATTAGAGTTAGGCATAGGTTCAGGTTTGGGTGGAAGTTAGGCAAGTTTTTGGGGCCACATGTAGTCAGTGGAAGGTCTTCACAAGTATAGTGTGTGTGTGTGTGTGTGTGTGTGTGTGTGTGTGTGTGTGTGTGTGTGTGTAGACATGTAGCCTACTGTACATCACATGTGTGTTATATGGAGAGAGGCTTGTCATTCAGCACCTCCTCATTACGTCAAAAAATATTGATCTGCACATTACTGCCAGAGAGCTCAGCAATAGCGTGCACTGCTCCCTACACACAGGAGTGTACATGCATCCGTGCACACACACACGTGCACATAAACGCACATATGCATATGCAACATGCAAATGTGCAACATAGTCACACAAAGGTTGGAATATGAAAAAGTCATAATCTCATTATCCCCCCCGCCCCCTCTCTCTCTCCCTCTCTCTCTCTCTCTCTCTCTCTCTCTCTCTCTTTCTCTCTCTCTCTTGCACATAGACACACACACACACACACACACTCTCAATGTTACCCCATGCAGCAGTCTACTCTGATTAAAATTGGTCCCACGTAGATGAATGTGCCTGGTCATGACAAACATGCTGTGGGTGTTGGGAAAGCCTATGAGAGTGTCTCCCTCAGTCCGCCTCACACACACACACACACACACACACACACACACACACACACACAAAGGCTTGTGCTCACTCTCATGTTGCCGATGGGCACACGCATGCACCAAATGAACACACACACACACACACACCTACATGCACAATCACACATTATGTCATGCAGGTAAGCAGCGCAAACACACACGGACAGGTTCAAAAGCATAATATCGACACATCATACATTCTCTCTTATGTGCATTCGCTTTCTCGCACATGCTCACATTCCTCCCTCTTTTTCACACACACACCTACAGATTCAAGCAGAGGTCAGTGCATCTCACAGAGCCTCTCTCAAATGCTACGTATTTAATCCGCAGCATAGTATACTGTATGGTTGATCTACAATCTATTGATTTACCAGTATGCAGTGAGATCCAACAGGATTCTAATCAACGCTAGAGGTATTCTTACTGAGCTTCTTAGAGGTATTCTTACTGAGCCCCCCCCCCCCCAAGCGTAAGATATTACATGTCATTAATCGGCCAGTTGTATAATTCTCCGTTGCAGTGTGTGACGGGGAGTTAAGGGGATTTGAGGGCAGTGCGGCCGATCACTTGAGGTCTGTATCATGCTACAACAGCAATCTTCTGCTCAGCTCTGGGGAGAGAAGACAGACAATGATACACAGTGATTAGCACTGTCTCTTCAATTTGCCATGGTGACATGATGTACTGTATATTGTAATACATGTGTAGCCGCTATTGGATGAAAACCCTGTATCCAGAAAAAATTATATTAACAGATGAGAAAAATTATATTTTGTGTATTTTTTAAATGATACAGTGAATGGTATCCTGTCCTGCAGCAGTATGCATCATTATTTAATATTTATTATAATGGTTTTTGATTTGTTTTCATGGATGTACAGTATATAAACTGGAGGGTAAACCCACCTAAACTCATTCACCCATTTATTATTATTTATTTATAAAATAGAGTTTAACCATCTTTGTAGGCTGGTATACATCTTTCTGATATAAATTCATAATATTCATCATTAAGTACCGTCAAACTGATTATATAGTTATATGAGGATAGAGTCTTTGAGGGCAAAAGCATAAATTAATGGTTTTCTGAGAGTCATTTTTTGTTTGTATTGGTGGTCGTTTGCCTTATAATGGCAAGTCACTGACTGGAGCTTGTAGTTTATCCAACTTTTTATTTACCATTACATCAATGAATATTTATATGTTGTGTAACTTTCAATTAAAACAGTCTGTATTGTGACTGACAGAGGCACAGTGTTTCACTACAAAAAACTGGTTTTATTACATACTAAAGCATTAAGGACTTTAATTTTATTGTGATTGCATTCAGAAGTGTAAGAACATATTAAAACAATTCATTACAACAATCGACCTCATGCTCCGCAGTGCGTTTCACCCTCTCACAGTGTTTGCCCTTTGTGTTCTGTGCTAGTTAGTGAAGTGCTCCACTATTGACCGGGATGAGAGCCACTTTTAAAGATGAGAATCGATGAGCAGGTGTGTTGGGGGCTAATCCATTTTTAATTGGACAGTCAGCAGGAAGTGGGGTCTTGACTCAACAGAACCCCTCTTACAGCGCTAAATATAGCATCAAAGAGTAGCAAGGCCTTGCATTTTTGATGAGTCAACAGAAAAAAAGAGTTGTTCTCAGTCCTGATCATACTGCCTTTGACTGTATGTTTTGGTCTTTTGAGGTATTTCAGTGCGTTGCATGTCACTGATTGCTTGTTAAGTCATTTCACATCAAAGCTGAGAGACAGAAAGCAATGTTTTTTGTCTTGTTCAAGGTCTTCCTTGACAATTAGGTGCAACATTAATAGCTTGAGAAAGGGAAAAATAGAAGCATTGCATACAGGGATGCACAATGAATATTTTATACTTGTATATCAAGAGTTTTGCTTCCACAATTAGTAATTAGAGAATGGTGGTTTTGTCGACAATATTGAAACATTTCATTCTACTGAAGTTTTACTGAAGCCAGTGAAGTTGAAAATAGGCAATAGAAAATAAGATGGCAAATGTGTAATACAATCATTTTGATCCCAAAATTATTATATCTAGCAAATTAATCAAGATTATCAGCCATAAAAGCATATAAATCCAACTGATTTGGTTTGTTTTGGCCATTGCCAAGGGTTTAGATTCCTTGGTATTTTCATATATTAGCATCTTCTATGTTAAAAAAAAAAAAAAAAGCAATATCTCTAAATGAAAACCTGTCCCCACCTGCCTGTCATGCCAGTGGTTGGGTTGAATCATAAGTACTCTCTGCTCTCACTGCGGTACGACATCTGTTGACCCCATATAGAGTGACAGTAAAACTTTATGGCAGAACTGCATCCAATAAATTACTCTTGGATTTATACACTCCGAAGGCCTTCTCCACTCCTTATTGTCCCAAATAGAGTCAGCAACCCTTAAGTAGAGCTGAGTCAAACCCCAAGCAGCTTTGCATTGCTCCAACAAAACGCTATAAAACAGAAATAGACAAACACTTAATGCATAATGCAAGATCAACATCTCTTGTGCTTTTACAAAGACACAGGATCTGATATAACTGTCCCTTGTGCCATAGTCTAGGGGAAGTGCGTACACAGTAAACCTGGCTTTGATTATATTGGGAAGGATGGGATTTTGGGGATATCATTGGGATTATCAAGTGGATAAATCCCATCACAGACTGAATTAGACCACAATCCCTCCAGGACTCAACCGTAATGTGTTCCACAATTGATTTGTAGCACTGCACAGGCATTAAATTTATGGCTTAAATAACGATGTATAATCATATATTGTAGTTTTAGTTTCCACAATTAATAATCCAAAAATATTGTCATAACATATCAATACTGAAACATTTTATTTCATTTTAGAAGCCTGCTGTAGATGAAAACATCTGAGAAGTTGATATACGAGACAATAAGTGCGGTCCGCAAGTCATCGAGACTAATGATCAGAATTAATAATCATGATCGTATTATCTACCAAAATAGTCAGGATTATCGCTGTAGCTGTAATTGTGCAGCCATAATTTCACTTCGATGTGTCAAGCTGCTGTGGAAAAGCAGATAGGACGAGCTTTCATGACTCTTTCTTGTCATCGGCTCCATAAGTGATAAATTGTATGTTAAGTGAAATATTCCAGGTTTCCACACGAGCACAGTTCGGTATGTTTCCTATCTGGTTAAACAGGTTGGATAGTTTTCTTGAGATGCTGTGGTGCAACTCTCTTGAATCGATCATGTGCTTTAGGTGCTATTTTAGTGTGAAATTACAGTATATGATTGATGGTGAAGGGGTAGTGAGTAATGCATTTACAGGCACACACAAGGAGAAACAGTAGCCTGTAAATGAACACACACAGACACACACATACACACATCCTCACAGCTCACGTACCTAAAAACAAAAATAATCACAATGTCATGCCTTGATACGATTTCAAGAAGCAGTTAAGCTAGTTGCTGAGTTTTGCCATATTGTTAGTGACTGTCTATCTGGTGTTTTAACGTCTGGGTCCTCAAGGTTGTAGCAACAAACCAAGCTGCTGGAGAGAGAGAGATAAAGAAAGGAAGACAGAAAGGGGGGAGGAAGCAAAGATGTGAATTTCTGGTTCTGCCGCAGAACAGCAGCAGCAACATGCTTCAACAATTAATGTTAAGTAGGTTTTCGTCCAGAAGGAGAAGCCTTGAAAATGCAAATGACCAAATTTGCTGTTTCACACCCGGGGGCAATTTCAGAGAATCTGTTTCAAACCGAGCCAGGCTCCTGCACGTATTATCCAGGATGATGTGTGTGTGTGTGTGTGTGTGTGTGTGTGTGTGTGCGTGTGTGTGTGCGCGTGCGTGTGTGTGCATGTGCATGCCTCTGTCTATGTATAATCATGGATCAGTCACAGGATGGACAATCTTTGTGATGCACAGAGAGTAACCTGCAGCACCAGCAAACTCAGATTCAGGGCTTGAAATTAAAAATTAAAAAGATTTTTTGAGTTAAAGTAGTTTGAAATGTAACCATTTTGAAACTAAAAGATCAGAAACCAAAGCAGTTTTCTTTGGTTTTGCAGGTGAAACATAAACATTGTATGTCCTCTAATAGGAACTGAGAAAAAAAATATTTTACAAAACAAAAAAAACAAAAAAATTATGAACTGAAGTTTATCATTTCATATCTCTATAATATACATTGTATACACATTGTGTAAAAGTATTAGTGTTTTGTCAACCAAGGGCCTAAGTTATCGACTTTAAAAAAGTATCACAAATTGTTTTATAAACATACATAGGCTTAAACAAGTTAAGTTTATTCTATGTGGAAAATCTGTGTGCAGCAAATGTAAAAACACCTACTTGACAAATATCAATCCAAGGCATTCACAGCACTTGACAAGCCGCCGACAAGCAGCTCTCCACAGGAGAATATATCACTGTAATCCGCATTCCTGCCAGCAGTACTAAAATTACCATGACAAAGTGCCCAAACCGCAGAATGGGCTATACAAAATATGTCAATACCAAGTGCATCACAATGTTTAAAAACATCAATATGAAAAGTCGACTTCCTGAGTGGATTAGTTTCTTCATAGCCAGAGGAATAGATGAGTCCCTGGACTTCTTGGTCTTCACTAATTGCACTCTGATGCTCCTATAGGGAAGCATCTGAAACTCACCCTTCATTGGGCGGTCAGGACAGTCCAGGACAGGGCAACATGGCAGCGACCGTCAAAACCACATGATGTCCATCACAACAGGCTCTTAACCTGCATTCAAGTGATGTCGGGTCATACTTTTCTCTGAATACGTCACAACTAGTTTGCATTCATGTGCTTTATGGTCATTAAATTTGAGAACATTTCCTCAACTGTTTACACACATTGCCTAGGCTAACATTAGCAATCGAGCTAGCGATAGCCTCGCTAGCAAGCAATCTTCAGCTATTTCATGGGATTATGCATGTACACACCACAGGAAATTCAATGTCATAGCACTGTAGTTATCAGGAACATCCATATATTAAATTCAAATTTGTACTTATGGTTCATTTTGGGCTTTATTGTATGAAATATCTTACGTTCACGTACGACTCTGTGCTCTGAACTGAGCACTTTGAATTGCCTTGTTGCTGAAATGTGCTATATAAATAAACTTGCCTTGCCTTGCCTTGCCTTGCCTTGCCTCTGTTCAGCCATGTTGGAAAGAGCGATTACGTCACAACTCCACCAATTCATGCTGCATCTACAATCCCGATTTCTCCGTCTTGATCATTCGACATAATAAGGTGTTCATGTAGCACTTCTTGGCCAGAAACTCGTTCAGACCATAAATCGGACTTGTACTTGAATGCATAGGGTGACCACATTTTCAAACCCCCAAACCGGGACCCTTAAGTGTACCGCACGTTCATGCACGCGCACATGTATGCGCTTATGCACGCACCATAGGCGTTTTCATCATGATGGGCAGCGCCTCAGCAAAATGAAAAATGATGTTTTGTCTCCAAAAATCCACCAAAACATAGTTTATTTTAAAACTGTATAATAACATTGTGCATTGTTAATGTTTTTTGATTGGGTTAGGTAATAATGAGCAGGACACAACATGATAAATGTCTATGTAAGCACTGAAAACAAGTATAATACTATTATTATTATTTTAATTGTGGTGGAAACCGGGACCATTTGGGAGTGAATGTTGAAAACCGGGACATTTTAGTGTTTTACAGATATTTGTCGGGACTCAGGACACCCATCTTGAAACCAGGACAATCCCGGACAAACCGGGACAATCCCGGACAAACCGGGACAATCCCGGACAAACCGGGACGTCTGGTCACCGTATGAATGCAGCATTAGCACAAACAGGCCGCATGTCTGTATGGTCTTTCACTGTATATTTTTCTCTCTATGTGTCTCATCAGGGCTTCCCTTTGTCCTTCAGTAGTCTTTACTATGTAATCCACTGCAGCAGGCTTACCTCACCTCCAGAGAAAACCAGAGTATGAACCAGCAGCCGCATTGAGCCAGGCCAGCATAATGTAGCCAGCACAGGGAAATCTGCATCTGAAATTAAGAAATGAATAGTCCCACACATTGAATTGGAGAAGTTTCCTACAAGGTAGCAAGAAAAGCACGTAGCGCATCGCTCAGGAGACTGGGGTTTTTAAAGAGTGTTATTACCAAAATATTGATTTGGACGTGAAGATTGCTTTTGGGCTCCCTCGCTCGCCCTGATTTCGTCCTCGCTTTCACTCTCCTCATCTGTTTTTATTGAGTTTGGTTCACTCTCGGGCGGGGGGACCTCCTCCTCGCAATATTGGCTCCTCTGTCATCTCCACCCGTGTGACAAACCGGCGTGGTTTACACTCACTCTGATTGGAAGGATCCACGGTAGGCGGGTGCGGCCGACGTGCTCTCTCGCGCCGTGATGGATGTGTTTTGGGGGGCTGCGTGCCACAGAAGTTTTAGAGCAGTAATTTAGTTTAATGACTCAGAGCCTTTTTCGGTGCGGGCCAGGGGAGGAGGGGAGGACAAATGCAGCCGGGGTCTCCATTATAGGTGCGCCGTGGGCAGGCTATAAGACCAGGGTGTTGTTTTGTTTTTTCCACCTCTCCTCTCAGCAGAAAACAGTCTGTAGGAGAGCCGGTGACAAACTGCCCTCTTAAGATCCATCCACGCTGTACCTGCATCTGGGAGAGGCTGGAGACACAACGCCTCTCCATCCCTCCGGTCTGAGCTACAACCTCTCATCTCTCTCTCTCTCTCTCTCTTGATCCTTCCCCGCTTCCAGCCACATAGTGTCTGGCAAACACAACACAGGCTACCCCCCCATTAGTGAGAAGTGAGAAAGGAGAGTGAGAAAAATATGGGTTGCAGTTGCATCACAGATCTCCCAGCAGGATGGTGCTATCGTGGAGGGAGAACTGGCTGGCAACAGGGCAAGAAAAAGAGAGATATCAGAAAAAGATTGTTGTGGTGTAGCTGTAGTTCAATTCATAAAAGTAAAAATTAAGTCTGAAAAGGTACATTTGTGTCTAAATTTTCGAAACTAAAGCATTAGGAGGAGTTGTAGCTTGAAAAGCGTCAACTCAGCTAACATAACAGTTGGTGTTCTAGCCAACAGGCTAATTTAGCAAATCAACCACATGTTAACTTGCATGTTAACCACTACTTGATACAATAGCAAGTATGCAAATTATGTGTTTACAAGGCAGTGATTGTTAGCTATAACCAGATAGCCTATGTTTAGCTAACATACTAAGCACAAAATCATTATCTCAGCATCAATCAGATGTATCAAGGCAAAATGATCAGTTCCCGGTCAAAACCAGCACAGAAATTCATGTCTATTCAATCATAATTAGGTTTAGAAAAGCAATCAGCTGTTCTGGCCCTCCAATGGCCGCCAGAGGGTGCGTTACATCACCTGAAAGACCTCTATAGAGGGAGAGGGAGAGGGAGAGAGTAAGGAGAGAAAGACTGTGCTTTATTTGTTGTGTGTACGTGTGTGTGAGTGTGTTTGTTCTAGTGTGTGTGTGTGTGTGTGTGTGTGTGTGTGTGTGTGTGGGTGGGTGAGAGAGAGAGAGCAAGAGAAAATGAGAGTCTGGTTGTCCCTGTAGACTGGAAGCTTCTAAGATGTTAGTCATATTGTGTGTGTGTGTGCATGGTGGTTTAGTTTTATCACTGCAATAATCATGGCTTCAAACAGGGATGTATGTGATCTCTCTCTCTCTCTCTCTCTCTCTCTCTCTCTCTGTCATACCTCGTCCCTCCTCCTCCCTCCATCTGTAATTCCTAACAGTCAATGTGAAAATTTTGACTTTCAGTTTTGCATCCTTCAGCATTCAGACATTCAGAACATTCACAGTTAGCTCCAAAGCTGATTAGCATTGAGTGGCAGTCATGCTTCCAGCCATGTGCTCCTCTCCTCTTCTCCCTTACTTCCTCATTGATTGAAGCAAGCGCCTGGATTGTCCACAAACCCTTGTCAGGCTTTTTTTTTTTTTTTTGCATATTGGATGTAAGAACACCTGGAATCAAACCATCTCCAACATCGCAAGCCAAACATCAAGCTGTCAGCCAAAGGATAAACCACATAGCCAAAGGAAACATGAGGCTTCCGTGTCAGACTCTCCTATACAAGCAGCAGACAATTTGATTTTGGTTGGAGGTACGAAGAGGGATTGTACTCCCTTTGTTAGCATAAATTCTCAAACATCCTCCTACATTTTGTTAGGTATAGATTTTTGGGGGGAAATATGTGAGTAAGCAACACTTTGTAGAGAGTACATGTAGAGACACAGTTGTACCGCCTCGCTGTATTCGATGTTTAGATCAAACATGTTGCCCATTGGTTTAATATGGGCCTGAATACATATCACCCCAGTGAGCACGTTGCTGTTTTTTGATTCTCACTCATCACCTCTAATTGGGATTCTGTTGCCTCCTCGTTTTTACGCGATGAGGTTTTTCAGAGACAGGATAGTTTCAAAGATAGACATCAAGGTAGGTGCGAAATCTCCCAAGTGGTTACTCGTATATCATTGATAAAATGGAAGATCTTTCTTGCCTGAGAGCAGACTTGATCAAACTGTATTACTGAAATTACAGACTCATTGCTTCTCAACCCAGGTCTGTTTAACATGAAAATAAAAAAACAAAGGGAGAATTAATAACCATTCTTCCCTAATACATCATACTCTGAACTATGTGTAAATTTAACTAATACTTCAGAGCTTATCCTGGTTGTTGTAAACTGGATATATCTATTTGAGGCCACTTGAAAATGGAGCACTTCAGTATCCTGAATAATTGATGGATATCGATGTGCATGCCATTGCCAATCATTGTGATTGCTTATGTTTTCCAAATGTTTTATTGTGTCTGAAAGCCCACAAAGGGAGCTCTTAAACTGAATGACTGTGTAATTGAGTTCAGTTACATTAAGTCTATATATATAAATTTTGTAATGCAAAGACTAGTTAATGTATTGGTACTGATAGATGTTTGGCAGTAGAATCCGCCTAAAGTGGCTTTAGTAATAATACTAACCAGGGATGCTTTACCAGATGGGCTCTTTGTTATTATCCGCCTACACCTGCCTGCCATCAATCACTGTAATGAATCCCAGAGTTTTTTCAATCACGTCTAGAAAATGACACGCTACTTAACATCCTATTTGGTAACCGGTGAATGGAAATGCATGCAGACGCCCCCTGTATAATGTTGATAAAACCAGGGGCGTGAATTTCCTTTCCCTCCACACCCTCTAAACCAACTGACACTAACTAATTGACTTGCAGCGCAGCTTAATAAAACTAAAAGCAGGAAGAGTCATCTACCCGACTCATTATATTGGCCTAATCCTTTATAGTTAATTAACTTTTTTCTCTGTGTCAAACAAGGGAAAATTTATAATGCTGTCAAGGGTAGCAACCCTCCCCCTCTTCTTACTTCCCTGTCCACCTGGTAGATTTGAAGGAATACTTAAAACCTGGTGCTGGCACAGAAAAGTGTGGGGCCAAATCCACTATCCACTTTTACTGAAATATTTACATGGTGGAGGAGCGTTAAATTTATTCTAGTGTTCAGAAATTCATAACACATTTCCTCACAGCAGTTTTCCCCCCCTGCCAGAAATATGGCTCCAGCACTTTACAAATGAACAGTGTGTGTGGGTGTGCGGGTGTTCCTGTGTGGGAGAATTTGCACTATGGAGCATATGCCTTTTGAACGTTGTGTATTCATGTCTATATTTGTGATTGGTGAGAAATCCCACAGATTTGACTCACATGAATGGGCCTGGTGCAGACAGATTTGGATGCTATTTACTGATGCATGGTAGAAAGTACATTATAAGACCATCACTCAAGTATGAAGAACGAAGGAGAGTCCATATCTTCCTCAGGCTGAAACTGTTCAGCAGCGCATTCATGTGTTTTAATTGCATCTGTGTAGTAACAGTAAAATTGTTAATGCATATTTGCACAATGATATTTTTGTCATATCTTCTCTCCAGGCTATATCTGTTAAAATGTGTGTTTTGTGATTAAATATGGCTGAGCAGTTCTTAGTAATTTAATCAAACAAATAGAGTTTTAGGAATGTGGAGCATTCAATCACCATATTACACATAGTGTAATAAGAAATTAGTTTCTTCTGAGATCCTTCTGAGACATGAACCAACTTCTTGCCTAGGAGGCAAACATTATGTCATATCATGAATAATTGCCAGAACTTCTCATTTGTGATGTACACAGTGCTAACATATCAGTGCCAACATGAACCTTATTGAGTCATCTCTCCTCTCTTCCAGGCCATGGAACCAAAGGAGTGTTTGAGCTGCTGGCAGGCTGGAGGAGAACGAGGGAAAACCTCCCCTTCAAGGAGCGCGTGGCGGACGCTTTTGCCGATGTGATGGTGTGCTACACCATGACCAGTTCTCTCTACATCATCACCTTCGGCATGGGAGCTAGCCCTTTCACCAACATCGAGTCCGTCAAAATCTTCTGTCAGAGCATGTGTGTTGCCATCCTGGTCAATTACTTCTACGTTTTCTCCTTCTACGGTTCCTGCCTGGTGTTTGCCGGGCAACTGGAGCAGAACCGCTACCACAGTGTTTTCTGCTGCAAAATCCCCTCAGTGGAGTACCTGGACCGCCAGCCCACATGGTTTAAAACCATGATGAGTGACGGCCATGACCTGTCCACGCACCACGACAGCGTCCCCTACCAGAATCACTTCATCCAACACTTCCTGCGTGAGCACTACACAGAGTGGATTACCAACACCTACGTCAAGCCCTTTGTCGTCATTCTCTATCTCATCTACGCCTCTTTCTCATTCATGGGATGTTTACAAATCAGTGATGGATCAAACATCGTGAACTTGCTGGCTAGTAACTCTCCGAGCGTTTCATATGCTCTGACCCAGCAGAAATACTTCAGTAACTACAGTCCCGTGATTGGGTTTTACATTTACGAGCCCATTGAGTACTGGAACTCCACGGTGCAGGAGCATCTGAAGACACTGAGTCACGGTTTCAACAAGATCTCCTGGATGGACAACTTCTTCCACTACCTGCGGGTGGTGAACGTCAGCGCGTCGACCAAGAGCGACTTTATCACCATCCTCAAGGGCTCCTTCCTGCGCAGCCCGGAGTACCAGCACTTCACTGAGGACATCATCTTCTCCAAGAACCGTGAGAGCGATGAGTATGACATTATTGCCTCACGCATGTACCTGGTGGCGCGGACCACAGAGAAAAAGCGCGAGGAGGTGGTGGAGCTTCTGGAGAAGCTGCGTCCGCTGATGCTGATCAACAGCATCAAGTTCATCGCCTTCAACCCCACCTTTGTTTTTATGGACCGCTACAGCTCCTCGGTCATCTCGCCCATCCTGACCTCAGGCTTCAGCGTGCTCACCATCCTCATCCTCACTTTCTTCCTGGTCATCAACCCCTTGGGGAACTTCTGGCTCATCCTGACAGTTACTTCTGTGGAGCTGGGCGTCTTGGGTTTAATGACCCTCTGGAACGTTGGCATGGACAGCATCTCAATCCTGTGCCTTATTTATACCCTCAACTTCGCCATGGATCACTGTGCACCACACCTGTACACTTTTGTGCTAGCCACCGAGCACACTAGGACGCAGTGCATCAAGTTGGCACTGGAGGAGCACGGGGCAGCCATCTTGCAGAACGCATCCTGCTTTGTGATCGGGATGATGCCCCTGGTGTTTGTGCCTTCCAATCTGACCTACACGCTGTTCAAGTGCTCTCTCCTCACTGCGGGCTGCACGGTGCTGCACTGCTTTGTCATCCTGCCCGTCTTCCTAACCTTCTTCCCGCCGTCCAAAAAGAGACACAAGAAAAAGAAACGTGCCAAGCGAAAAGAGCGGGAGAGGGAGAGGGAGCGGGAAAGGGAGAGGGAGAGGGAAAGGGAGGAGATAGAATGCATCGAAGTCAGGGAGAATCCTGATCATGTGACAAACGTCTGAGTGGGTTGTAATTTGAGCAGCGAGTATCAGTGGGTATCCGTCAGTGATTGGTGGATGAGAGGTGTTGGCCTGTCCAGTGGTGAGGCACCTCTCAGGGTCCAGAGGTGTCAGAGATGTCCTCTGACCTCATAAAGTGGGGTGGGCACTCGTAACTCCCAGCCAATAGCAGCCATGCTGGCCAGAGTAGAGAGCAGCCCCATTGGTCAGTCATTCAGTCCTTCAGTCTGGACAGTGTATCTCATTTGCACAACCTGCAACATGCTCACGGTTCTTAAGTTCTTTCCCAGCCATTTTGGTATATAAAAAAACAAGTTACCATGCACTAGAACCAATGCTAGCTTAATCTGTAAGTAAATTCCACTCATATATTAGTCCATTTAGCAATTATATGTTCAGCTCCTGTAGCCCTTGTCTCAAAGGAAGCAAGTGAAGAGCATAGAAGCCTCTTCATGGGAGGTCAAGCACTCTCAAACTTATTTGCAGTTATCAAAATGAAATATCTCATTATGGAAGGTGGTGAAAGCGGTTAGTGTGATTAGACAAAAGTGTTTAGATTAAAATTGAGCAGAGGATGGCTTCCTTCACACCATACTCTTCACACTGATAACTGCAAAAATCTAACATAACCAAAATTTTGTGGGAGGGAGAAACTGCGGACCGAAAGCACATTGCATGCTTTTCTGTAATACACCAAAATAGCTGAACAGCTGAACTGGGCAGATGGCATACACTGTGTCCATTATGAAGAATTATCTTGCACATTATATCATGTGAATAGAATTGTCAAGGTTAATTTAAGCAGGAGACAAATACAGTATTTCTGCTTTATTTCAGAGTTCACATATGGTCTTAGGCAATGGCAAGTGGAACTGCAGTGGGCTGCGGCATATGATAAATACATGAAGGCGAAATGATAATAAGTGACTGTTCTACAGCAGTATTTGGGAAGGAAGGAATGCCTGAGTTTTAGAGTATGACTAAAGTAAATCCTAAACTGCTTTGCACCAGACCAGTAAAACCAAAAGTGAAGAGTATCGTAAAGGCTTGAAATATTGAACTCGCCTTTCTAGGTTGATAACAATGGAGCGTTTCTGTGAAGGTATGAATGTCACCTTGATCAAATTACATAAAGACACTAGCACGGCACTGAGAATTGGAAGGTTTGAATGTGATGTCGATACTAGCTTCAACTGAGGTTACCTGACTTGTCTCAGTAACTTGATGAACAGCGGTGCCAAATACAGTGTATAGAAATTTTTGTGTGACTGGATTTCTATAACAAATCACTTTTAAAGTTTCAACCTGCATACAAATCAAACACCATGAATGATGAATTATTCTCGCTAATTTGAATGGTTGCTAGTATTGTTTTTCAGTGTTGGTTGCAGAGAAAGATAATGAAGGGGGCATTTGAAATAAGCAATGAGGCACTTTCTTTACTGTAGAGCTACACTGCTTCTGAATAGCGTGAAAAACTGATGGGGCAAAAATGAGGGTGCAATGCCCCCTAATGCCACCTGTAGACCTGGAGCTGGTTTTGTCCCTACAGTAACTGAGTTTATTTTGCCTAAAACTTAAAATAACATTCCATTTTAAAAAAATAGCGTTCCCTTCCACTAATACCGTCCTTGAATATTCAATCTTAGCAGTCCAAAATGGCTGCCTTCTCCCCAGAGGGTAAACAGTATTATCTAGGTATGCTGATGCCTGATAACAATCTCTGTTGCAGTCCCAAAACAAACACACTCAAGGTCAGCAGCCCTGACAGATACCAATCTCACACTGACCTCTGGCAGGCAGATCTCAGCTGGTAGCATGTGATAGAGAGGCCTCATATGTGAAGAGATGTGGCTGATTGCGCACCGGTCAATATCTTCTTAGGGGATTGGCTGGTTCTTACTGGGCTGTCGTGACATTGAGGGGGCACTGCTGTCTTGTTTCTGTGTGCTGCTGCTTAGAAACTTAATGGCTCTCATACAGGGCAAACAAAGCTAATCAGACAGCTGAGGGGGGTATAATGTGCATACTGGACCAAATGCCAGTGAGACATACTATGTGTAAGAAATATTTGATGTTGTGTCACCGTTGGTGAAGGATCGTGTAGGAAAAAAAGGTGGTAAAAAGACTGAGCTGGTTTTCATTCAATATGAAATGACAGCTCACTAGTTATCAAAAATGATATCTCTGGCTGATCACGGGCATACCCACTCCTTGTGTAAATCATCAATATTTGTGAACAGATTAGCGACCAAGGTGAAAAGGAATCTTCTTTCTCATGCCATACTCATTAACCTCTATGGAAAGCCAGTTTAGTCCTCAATGGGTTGAAAAAGTACCACTCATACTGTACCATTAACAGATTTACTGCTTTTGTGGAGTTTGAAAGTAATCTTAAGTGTTGAAGTGTTACTAGTAAGAACGTCATAGCTTTCATCAACTAGACATTGCCCTACTCAGAAATGAGGAGTAATAGGCAAGCTACTTACTGCAGCACCTGCAGTCAACGTCACAACATTATGTAAAAGCCATGTCATGTATGTATAGCAAGAAGGCATGACAATTTTGATAAAATGGGAAAGAAATGCAAAACTGAAATAATTTACTTCCCAAAATGGACTGTGTTTGCATGGCACTGTATTGTATGTATGCATGTATTTAATTTTTTGTATGAAGTCTGCGTATTTTTATTTTGCTACGCTGTAGTGACTTATGTTTGTTGTTTCAATGCATATTCTGTAACACCATGTGCTGCAAAAGAACAAAATGAGTCATTTCTGTTCCAAAACAAAAGCCAGAGGATAATATCACATGTGTAAAATAACTGTACATTACTCTTTTCTATATTTTCTAAGAAAAAAATCTACTATAGAAAGATTTTTTAATGACAGAATTTTCTTAAAAAAAAGCAATAAAAAAGAAAAAAAAGTTGAACACAGTAGGCCAGTAATAAACAGTGGAATGTTACCAGTATAAGTACTAGATCTTATTCCTTGCACACTGCAGTGTCAATGTTTGTTGATGATCTCACATTTTATATGGGAGACTGTGGCCAACGTTTTATTATTTGCTTGTGTGTCTCAACTTCTTTATCATCACTATCTGGCCATTAGATAACAGGGAAATATTTAACAGTCTCTTTTTTTTTTCTTTTTTTTTTTTTTTACAACACAACAGTTTAATGGCAATGATCATTTCTACCAAACATAGGTTGCAAATTAACATAGAATATTACTGAAGTCTTCAATTTTTATACTGAAATAAATCTTTTAGAGTCTACTATAAGGCGTACCATACTTAGCTGGCAAATATTTCAATATTTAACAAATATTACACTGTCTTAAAACATGATTCCTAATCATTCTTAGCCTCCACATAACTGTAGGCAACCTGTCATTGCTGCCTAGAAAGCTCTTGCCATAGACTAGACAGGTTCACCATTTTTTACATTCAGCTTTCTGTGCTTACAGTTGGCATCATTCCCAATGCTGAATGCTGTCTAATTAGGCTACTGTGTGTTTTAAATGTGTCAGGTTCACAAAATAGCAATTCACAGCTTCCTATTTCTACGATAACACCCTGAGTTGAAGTCTTACCAATGTGTTTTCTGAAACAACATAATTGATATTCAATACTCATCTACTGTTTTCAGTCTTCCTTTGAAGAACACCCAACTCAGAAAGGAAAAATTGGCATCATATGTTTAAGAATTTAATTTGATGGGTGCCCTATATTCTTCAAGAAGTTGATCTGGTTTCTGATATATAAGATTTTATGTTTTTGTCAGGGGACATCTCACTCTCACCCAATGGGAGAAACATAGAGTACATGTTTCTGATCTGTAGCCCAGAAATACACTTAATGCACAATTATATTTTCTGACTCAAAAAGACTATAAATAATAAGTTGTAAGTAGTGAATTTAGGTTTTTCTTCCTTTTAAGTCACAATTAATATATTCCCATAATCATCATGTGAAAACTCACCTTCATCCATCCTTGCCGTATTTCTCCTGGAAGACAGATAACCGTGAAGGTTTTACAGTCACTCAAACCCGCTTCACGTATTGCACATTTTCTAATGTTACAAATCAACTTCATTGGACCCATCCCAGAAGCCCATGCTATATTGTCTACCGTAGCCCATTTTGTCTTTTATGGGGAAATGATAACTCAAATATATGTGATACTGTGACATTACAGCTAAAATACCCATGTGATGGATAGGCTTAAAACAAGACCAGGTTAACATTGGGTATGAGGCTGGGTTGCCTCAGAATTTTTATTTAACGGTGATGGTGAGTATGGAGCATGATTCTCAAAAGCAAAAAGGCACTGAAATAAATATAGAGATGACCAAATCTTAAGTGAGGTTTTGGCAGTTAAGGTTGGGGCAAACAGCAGATGAGTCTTGCAGAGCCCTTTGACCATGCACCAGCACATTTAAGTTTGCATAACCAGGTACAGCACAATATTCCCATAATACAGGGCAATAAAATTATGCAATCCCCACTTCGCTTGTTGAATAATCTACATGGCAAATCTGTTTCAACAACAGCCTCAGAGGACAAATTACTGTTTTATTGTTAGTCATCTATCTTGTATGTCAGCTAAGCCACAAAATAGGCTCATGTTGCTCTCATTCATCAAATCTGTTGTTTAATGGCATCTAGTTCAGCATTTTTCATAAAGTTTTAACATTGTGTAGAAGGGAACAGGCTCAAATGGGACTAATGTTACCTCAGAAGATAGAACTCATACACTGTTTCTGTGTCTTAACTACTGCAATCTTTTTTCCTTTATTTCTTTCTCTTTTTCCTTTCTTTCTTTCTTTCTTTCTTTCTTTCTTTCTTTCTTTCTTTCTTTCTTTCTTTCTTTCTTTCTTTTACTACCTTCTGGCAATATCTATATGTTTGTATTGCTGTCAAAAGGCAATTTGTGTGCTACCATTTACCTATTCTTTTTGACTCCTGGTGTTTACCTGTACAATATGTACTGTCTGATGGTCATTGTATAACTTGCTGGATTTGAGTTTTGTGACCCAAATGATAAAGATCTGTATATGGTAATAAGGATCGCATAGTACAATGTGTTGATGGTTGGTTGTTTATTCATACAATGATAACTATGTATTTGGAGGAATCTGGTCAGTTTGATTTTGCCAAAGTCTGAGCCTTATATACTGTGTCTTAAAGGGGCATACCACTCAGTTTAAGAAGGTATATACAGTATGCTGTTCCTGTGGTCTAGGGCAGTCCAGTCTTTGTTAACATGATCAACCCTCCCCAAAAACAGGAAACTACACAGCTGAGACTTGACATTATGAGGTCATCAAGATGTAAAATCAGATGAAACTGCAATTTTCTGTGGATTGTTCTTCACTACCTTTAAAGCAAAGCTCGCGGGTATAAAAACTCAACATCAGTCTCCCAATCATCATCTATTGAGCTTTTCACTTTACTAGCTTTTCACTTTACATTTTGATATCATCTTAGTCAAGCTGAGTTGCTTGACTTCTTGGTTTTGAGATTTAGTCATGATCACAAATCTTGATCGGACTCTCCTTGGCGATACAAACAACATATCAATTCTCAAACTGGGTGGTATTCCACTTTTAAGTGTTGTAAGCGCCTGGTAGCTTCATAAGTCTGTGGGGTTCATATATGTCATGACCTGTGGCATTGCCTTACATTCAGTGCTATCTATGTTTATATTCACTTCTTCAATACCGATGTTGATATCCTTCAGGTGGAGTACTTTTATTATATTGTGACTGAGGTATCAATGTTAAGTGCAGGTCTTCAGAACTAGGTAGACTGAAGATACACTGTGAAGAGATGACATTGTTGTCATCATGTCACATGTCGTTGGCGGTTTGAGTGTTGTGTGAATAGGTGGAGTGGAAGCGTATGGAAGTGGAGGACAAGTGTTGTCATGTTTGATATAGGTACTATACTGTGGAATTCAGGCTTTTAAGTGCAGTTCATCCTTAATGCCTTTTTCGTAACTATTCAGCACACAACAATCACTCACACTCACATGCAGCATTTTAGTGTGGTTATAATTGTTTTTGCTATGAAACTGAGAGAAGTGCTCATGCATGACTGTGAGAAACTGCTCAGAATTTATGGTGCACATGTATTGTTTTTATTCTCGAATTCAAAATGGGATTACAAGGCTTCCCAGGCCAGCTCTCTCCATCTCTAATCACTATTAATGTTGCACATGTTGTGTTATGTAAATGCTAATGTTGTTGCCATTAGATACATGTGCAGCTCTGTCACTGCATGGCTTTGTACCATACACACACACAGACATAGACACACACACAGGAGGCCATGAAAATAGTTTCTGTCCATACCAGCTTGGTCTTTGCATTGGCTTATATTCTGGTCAACTTTCTGCTTCACTGGTGTTTGGCGTCACTTTTGTTTTTGCAAATCTTTTTCTCTTCTCCAAGCAGCAGGAAGATTTAACCCTGTTTGACTAGAGTGACAGACAGAGAGAGAGAGAGGGGGAGGCGTAGGCAAGGATGAGAGAAGCGTTAGAGGAAGAGATAAAAAAAAAAAAAGGGTGCTGGCAAAACAGGAGGTAAGCCCTCATTTGAATTTGAGAAGATTCCAGCAGCAGGGGATGATGTGAAGTTTTCTGGTGAAGTGAGATGTCATATTGAGGATGACTGCAACACTGCAAAAAATTTTCATATTAACAAGTCTTTTACTGCTGTAATGAGTCTTGGGGTAGATTCACTAGTTTCAGGAAAAATCTATAAACAAGTGACATCTTGACAACAGCCAGATCACTCCACTAGTATCAAGATAATGTCATTTGTTTATAGGAGATGCTCGAAACAAGTTGATTGGCATTGGAAGAAAGTGGAATTATCTCAGAATTGTCACAGATTTTTCCACTTGTTTTAAGAAAAAATACAATGTTTAAGGCTCAATACTAGATTAAACGACTTGTCAAGATGGGCCCTTTTTGCAGTGAGGCTGCCAGGCTTCAGCAGGGAGGCTGTCTTAAAGGAATTAGCTCTGAAGAAGTTAAAAGTCTGGATTTAGAAAGCGTCAGTATCACTGAGGAAATTTAAAAACTGATGTGCTGGTTGAGTTTTTGTGATGGTTTTGGCAATTTGTGATGGTATGTTTACGGTTTGTTGACTAGGTCTAAAAGTGTGTCTACGTTATGACATCCTAGATATTACAGGCAGTAGAGAAAGTGAAAGACTACCTTGAGTCTGGTCTTTATTATACACGACACTGGAAGTTATACTGTACATGCTGATGTCGTGGTGGCTTTTTATAATCCCCAAGCGTTTTCCTTCCTGAGCGGAGGGAGATTGGCAGCAGGAGTGGCTGGTGTCGTGTTGCGCTCCGTTGTAGCGTTATTGCGCCAGGCGTCTTGGCCGGGGATATTTTTGGCTCCCACCTTGTCTTAATCCTGTCGTGATTCTCCGATGGATTATTCATGCTTCCTCTCCTCTCCCCTTCCTCCCTCCTGCTCATCCCACCTTCTTTCTCTCTCTCTCTCTCTCTCACTGCCTCCCGTTCCTTCCCCCCACTTTCTCACCTTCTCTCTGCTTCCTCTTTCACACTTTCACATTCTCTCCTCCTGAGTCTATTCCTCTCACTCACCCCCCCCCCCACACACACACACACACACCTCCTCTCCTTCCCCTTTTCTGTCATCATTATCGTGCCTGCATGCTCCCAGCCTGTAGGTGTGTAATTCAATAAGTGTGTGGTCCCATGCTGGTGACCAATCAGTTATGTAATATATCTGCAGTACTTCCATGCCCTCCAATATATAAATTAATTAATGAAAATCCTGCTATATAACAACCACCACCTACAGTACCTTTTAATGTTTCTCTCCGTATTCCCTTCCATTTTTACCATTTTCTTCATACAGTAAGGTATTGAGGTAGTTAGTTTCATTCCTGAGGGTTTTTGCGGTAACAGCCTACATAGAGTTATCTCTCACTCTCACTCTCTCTCTCTCTCTCTCCCTCTCTCTCTCTCCCTCAATTCTCTACCTAAAAAGGAGATTCTGAAGTCTTTTGACAATGAATGAAGATCGCAAATGTATGAATGCATATTTGACTAGACATGATGTAACTGAAGACCATCGGCCTTCACTGAGAGTGAGAAATCTGTGAGATCTTTGTTACGGTCGAACAGTTTTTGTGACTGGGATATATCACTGTGTTCGGTTGCTAGGGCTGGAGGAATGGATGTATGATGGGAAAGTTGCTGGCAGTGAGTAAATCCTATTCCTATCAAAGAAGAAGAAAAAAAAATGGTCTGCATTCAAAAAACACTGTTTTCACTTGCCAGATGATTCTATTTCTAGTTCCTTTTCTCCATGCAAATAGAAAAGTATGCACAGATGTTCCAGCACTCAGGCCGTCCTCAGAGCATCGGCTTTTTCACTTAGTCCTATTGGAAAACATGCATCCAACCCACTTGTAACTTGAGTGTCTGTATTGGAGGACTGCAGGAGTGGCTGCCAGGTCGTGACTAAGTTCCTATGCTGGTCTAGACAGTCTGGGAAAGTATAGCGAAAGAATTTCATAATTTCCAGGGCTCTAAAATCTTAGGAATAGCACAAAAAGCCTGTAAAAGAATGAAAAATACACCTCTTCTGTCCTGATACAAATAGGACAAGGTATTTTATGTAGTTTTAGACCCGGTGTAATTTCATATATTGTGATATTCGTTGTTGTACAGAATAATCTTCAGCTCTTTTAGAGTGACACGGCGTAGCTGCGCAGCCACTACCAGCACACATCATATTTAACGCCAAACAAAAACGTCAAATACAGTCAAGAAATTAACGTCTGGGAAATGTAGGGAATTTAGAAATGGAAAATGTGCAGGAAACGAAACTTTCAGGCAGCATCATCCACAGCAGCCACTCGATCATTTGACATGTTTTGGCCCACTGACAGAAGCTGAGCCAAGTAGTTGTTAGTCTGAAATAAACACATTATGCAGTAAGAATTAGATGAAAGCATATACATTAAGTCAGCTTGTGTACTCGGTGTGTGTGTATGTGTGTGTGTGTGTGTGTGTGTGTGTATCCTCATCAGTTCTTCAAAGGCAGTAATCTGTTAAGTGACGGCTTGAATGACTTCTGCATAAGAGGTTAGCGTTTTTACTTTCATGAGCGCAGCGTTACTCTCAAAACGGCGATTTCAGCTGTTTTTTCAGCTATGTGAAATACCACAAACATTCACGGCGGCAGCAAATGAACAAGCAGTCTTCCATAAGTGCAGACATCTAGGTAATAATAACAGCAGAAAAGACCTCTTTGGACAGCATAGCCTATACGTCTCAGCTGGCAAACTGTAACATAAAAAAAAAAACAATGGAGAAAAAAAACTTTTAGATTTGCAGATGTGTCAGGCTGAAATGAGCTGGGTCAAAATAATATCTGGAATCCTTTGTTTTTGCAAATGCTTTTTACAGTGATTGATTGAGCTTGCCTATAGCACATTGCAGCCAATTGCATTGTCTCAACAGCAGCAAACCCGCCCATCCTTGGCACTTCTTACCGGCCGAAGCTAATGTTCTGGATGTTTCTGGAAGGATTTTGGATATAATTTGACCCCAGGCTTGCATACTGTATACAGTGCATTTATCTTGTAGCGAGGAGCTGAACACTACTAATCAGACCAGCCAAAAATAGAACCATAGTGAGTTGATGATGTAAGGGAATGTCTCAGTTTAAATTTATTAGAAGAAGTATGCTTTTGAATGCTCTGAATATTTTAAATGTAAACTCTTTTTCTACTGCCTGCAATGTTGAAGCTATAAATAGTATGCATATGATAAATCTTTTTTACTTGACGGAAAAAAAAAACATGATTTTCATTAAAAAAAGCTTTTGTCTATGAAACACTTGTGACTTCTGACTTCTGTTATTTGTTGTTGCCTGTCTTTGTGTTTCCATGCTGTTCGTGCTATAACTGCTGCACAGGTAAGGCATTAGAGGCCTTCACAAATGTGATATAACTGGATTTATATTGTGCCTTCCATGTTTTAGTATTTTGTAAACAGTAAACTAAAAGATTTTGAGAAGCGGGCTTTTGACTGAAAGGCCGCTGGCTCAGTTCCTCAAACAAGTGATGAAAATCTGGGTGGGGAGAGAATAAATTAGAGTAGCGCTGTCCTCTTCTTCAACAAGTACCGTCTGTCAGAGTGTCCTTAAGTAAAGCACTCAACCCATAAGAGCTGCAGTGGCACTGATCAGTGGCCAACAGTAGAAAACTACGGTTCTACTGGGCAGAAAGTGTGAAATGATTAAAATGTGAAGCAGGGCGGCGCAAAAAAAAAAAAGGCCAATGTGTGCTCAGCAAACCTTCTCTGGATGAATAAAGGCTAAAAGCATGGTAAACACAGCAGAGTACACGCTCATCTCCTGCTGGTACATTCTCATTCAGAACATGTATTTTTATATCACAAGTGAACAAAATCTTTTATGTTGTGTTTTTTTTAGCTATGTGTTGACTCTTACATATATGTGACTGTCTCTGATGTGACTGAACTGTAAAATGTAAAGAATCATTAGGGAGACATAGTGAAGTCCTTAGGGTTAAAAGTGCTCATTGGGAATAGGAATAAAATCTATAGAAAACTGAGATTCTAGCTCTAAGATTGATGATGATACACAAAGTCGAAGGCACTCCATCACTTCATAACATCTTCATCTGGGCAAGATGCCTTGATGAAGACCTTATGGTCAAAACGCGTTGGCTCTAATCTAAGCTATGACAATAAAGGCTTTTTAAATGTTGATATTTAGTCTCCTCCCTCCTTGCTGGATTTAGAGTGCCTTGGACTTTTTTCTCACTGCTTTTCAATATTTGAGCTAGTATCTCAGTTTTCAATAGATATGGTAACACTCATTAATTTTGTAAAGCCAGCAGGAAGACTGCAGTACCCAAGTACCCACATGGCCCATATGCATCTATAAGATGCCTACATTAGTGCTGAGTTACCAGTCATCTCTCTTTCTTCTCTCAGACTCTGACTCACTATGTTTCCATGAGAAAATCTGTATAATGTCACAGGCCACTTTTACCTTTTACAGCCTATATTTCCCACTTCCGATACAAATCTAAGGGATATTAATCTGAGGCTTTGACAAGGAACGATACACCTTTTCTGTTCAAAATGATTCTCATTTGAAGAGTATTCTTCCAAAATTATATACAGCTGTGGTTGGGTGAAAACCTTGTATCTCCAAACTGTTCAGGAAGCTTGACAACGATGCATTTCTCAGGTTATCCATTGAAAGGTTTTCATAAGCCCAAGGATCATAGAACCCATAGAAGAGCATGTAATCCTTCAATGTAAGTTAAATCATTACCACAAAACCACCAAAATTTGGAGTTACAAGGTTTTCACTCAACAGCAACAATATTTCACTCAATTTGAAAAAGCTCTTTCCAAGTGATTGTTGGCATGAAAGAAAAAAAAACAGCGAAATGTTAAATATATTAGCTAATTTACAGCTCAAAAGGAATTGCTCAGAAGATCCTGCAGCACTCACCCAGGATAGATGGATAATCGGTGGCAACGGTTAAAACTGTTTACAGTACTAATGCAATATAGACACAAGGTGAAATGGCTATCACTACAGTGGTAATATATGATAGAGGACAGTTAAGGTTATGCCACACACACACATACACACACACACACACTGAGCCTCAGCTTCCAGATGGAGAGCGAGGCTTTTCTCTCCTTGCTTGTTGTCTGACGGCGTTTTCCGAATCAGATCTGTCTCTAGAGAAGTCTGTCTCTGATGTATGATTGGGTACACACACATACACACACACACACACACACACACACACGCACCTACACACAAACACACACACACAGCTCTGCCACCTCCCTAACGCCCTGCAGGAATGGCTACAATTGGGAAGCAATGTGCATGTAAGCGTGTGTGTGTGTGTGTGTGTGTGTGTGTGTGTGTGTGTGTGTGTATGTGTGTGTGAGACCCCCTGTCTGTGTGTGTTAAACACTTTGCTCTGCAGGAAGAGATAAAAGGCCAGAAAGCCTCGTTGCAGGTTGAGCTTACAGCTTGCTTCGCTCCCTTTAGGCACACACACTAATTCACACACACACACAAACACACACACACACACACACACACACGTAAACACAGCACAAAGAGACACATTTTTAATCTGATCTGCCATATCACAAAGACTCTGCTAATCTTCTAAGGTCTGATGTACGTGTATCAGCAGCGCCCAAGGGCCTCCTGCACTTTTAATGAATTCACTCTCCTCATAATACATATAATTTATATTTTCCTGCCTCCCATTCCGTTCTTTTTCCTCGTCGTGCTGAAGTGCATCACCGGCACTGATGAATTCACATTTATCGGCGTGTGTTATAGCCTGTGATGCATGAGGCAGCGTACACACGGCCATGTTCAATCAATCCTGCTAATATCACTCCTCATATTCCAACTTACGTGTTTACAGACTACAGATGCCCTCTCTTTTTCTTATTGGTAGTCTTGGGGCAAGCACTGTCTTTTATCAGTTCAATTATCAGTAACTTCCTCAGACCGAAAAGAAAATGGGATTTCAGTCTAATTGGTATTGGCGACACAGCCATATGTAGTCTGTTAATCAGGGGTTGTCCAAATATTAGTGGTTTTCCTCACAAAGGCAGGTGACAGGCCGGTTGTAATTCGACTTTCGGCTTTGGGTCTGTTCTGCTAAACGAAGACAAAAATGGGACCAGTAATTGGAGCGTGTCAATTCACGAGGCTTTATTACATCCATTTTGGAAAATATGTTAATATTTCAACCACGCAGATGATTCCGTTCTTCAAAACGGCACTGTTAGTGAGAAAAGTTTCCACAAGTAAATGATAAAAAACTGAATTTCACTCTCTTGCAATCATTTTCTCTGAAAAAAAATGTCCAGTCTTTGAAATGGGGAATGTCTCCTTTTGGTATGAAACCCTTCAATCTCACTAAGTCTGGCATTCAGATGTCATATCACTGCATCTTAAATCATCTTAAAGGTTACAGTGATTGGGAAAGTAAAGGATACAAGTATAAAGCAAAATCTTCAAAGCCTCAAACCTCAAAACCTCAACCAGCAACAGCATTACAACAGTGTTACTGTTTGAGCCACAAATATCTGGACTAAGATAATGAATCAGACTTTTATTTTTCCTTCCCATATGATAGTTAACTCAGACTAAAGCCCATGGGTTAATGCAGTGAGTGCGGTGTGGTCAATAATGACACCTAGCCATAGGAATGACATAACCCACATCTGATTCCAAATTCATTACCTTACAGGGAAGCTCATCGCCACTAATTACAAATCCCAATCAGATAATGAAAATAGTCCATCTGGCACACGGCGGGCTGGAGGCAGAGAGAGCAGGAGCAGGAAGACGAGAAGAAAGAGAGAGACAGAGAGAGGAGAGGATGCTGTTGAATCTCTGCATTTATCTTTTTTTTTAGGCTTATGTAGTGTAGCTCTCTCTCTCTCCTTCTTTTTTTCTGTCACTCTCTGTCACTCTCTGCCACTCACCACACTCCTTCTCACCCACTCCTGCTTGCATCTCTCAAGAAAAATGAAATATTCATGGGAGCCCTGGATTTTTATCTGCTGCTTATCATCCAGCCAGCCGCCTGTTTCCACTATTACTGGAGCCATCACTACTACACTACAGAGCCGCCAAGGACACCGCCGCCACCGTCACCATAACCACCAACACCTCAACCATCTACTGTAGTTCACACCGTTTATTTTCAGAGCGTGTTACTGTATCTGTGCAAGGCCAAGCTCCAGCTCCAGCCGCCCTGCCTCCCACACAGCAAGACGAGCAGGAGAACAAAATGGTGAAAAGGATGATGTTGGGGAGAGAGAGAGAGAGAGAGAGAGAGAGAGAGAGAGAGAGAGAGAGAGTGTGTGTGTGTCTTTTTGGGTGCAGACATGGGAAGGATAGATGGAGGGAAGGAGAGAGGGAGGGAGCAAGGGAAAGAGAGAAGGAAAAAATCAAGTGTGGGAAGGAAGGGATGAGTGGATGGAGGGAGGAGGGAAGGAAGGAAAGATGCACAGGACATCAAGAAGAGCTTTGGTTCAAATGTGTCACATAATTATATGACCATGATATTTCCACAGACCATTTCCATTTATGAAATCTGAAACGAGTGGTTCCTGATTCTCCGAAGGAAAGCGAATATGAGAAAATGATCTATCACTGCAAAAAATATATATATATAAAAAAAAAAAAAAACACCATCTCCCTTTTCAGACTGTGTTAAATAAATTCTGAGATTTTATAGCAGACATTCATACTTGTGATGCTGAAGTTACATGCTGTAGTGCTGGCTGGCTTTTCAAAGGAAGAGCCATTGCTCCCCCTAGAGGTTTTTCTCTGCTCAACAGTGGTTTTTATGTGATATTTCACTTTGGTAGGGCATTTTCATTTTTCAGTGCACACACAGTACACTGTCTCTGAATAGGAGCTCATGAATTGTCAACCACTAAAACTGGCCACTCTGAGGAGCCACTTCCTTTTTTTTAATTTTGTAAACCTAGTCTAAAAATCCTGCTTCTAACACATCTATAAACAAGGAAAAGTAGATCCAGGTAGTTTCAGTCACAGATTATACTGTTTTTTTAGTACATTTATTAAAACGTTATATGTTCTGTGCTGAAGTGCATTTTTGAGGTAGGGCTACTTGAATATTTCTATTTGAGAAAACTTTATATTTTTCTTTAACCCCATTAAAAATATATTTAACCTCAATTTTACTCATTTTTTACTGTCAAGTCATTGTTGATATCAAGTGGGCAACCTCCATCAGTGATGATCAGCAGTAAACATGGCCGTTCAGATGAATGCCATATCTGCTAAAATTAATGTAAGGAAAACAATGCAGTGTAATTAGCAGAAGCACACATGTGTTTCATCAGAGGGGTCAAAGGTCAGAGAGTAGGTCGGCTCAACCCAAAACGTTGAACGTCTTGCTAAAGTCACAATAATCATCAGGATGGTACTGGTCATCACCTATACTGTCAAGTTTATGTTGTTCATATAGTTGGCCACTAGAGGGCAGTACACTGTGTTTCCAATGGTATTCTCAGTGACCAAAGCCCAATGCAGGGTTAGGAATGTTACTCACTAATGTAAAGTCTAGTTGCATTGTATCACCTGATTATTTTTGTAGTACAAACCTAAAGTGATGTGTTTATCTCAGATGTTACCCTATGGTTTTAATATTCAGTTTTATTATTGGTGCACATTGACATGATATAATACAATATGATATACACTCACCAAGCACTTTATTAAGAACACCTGTCCACCTGCTTATTCATGCAATTATCCATTCAGCCAATCATGTGGCAGCAGTGCAATGCATAAGATCATGCAGATACAGGTCAGCAGCTTCAGTTAATGTTCACACCAAACATCACAATGGGGAAAAAATGTGATCTCAGTGACTTTGACCGTGGCATGGCTGTTGGTGCCAGACGGGCTGGTTTGAGTATTTCTGAAACTGCTGATCTCCTGGGATTTTGTGTGGAAAACAAAAAACATCCAGTGAGTGGCAGTTCTGCAGATGGAAACGCCTTGTTGATGAGAGAGGTCAGAGGAGAATGGCCAGACTGGTTGGAGCTGACAGAAAGGCTTCAGTAACTCAGGTAACCTCTTTACAACTGTGGTGAGCAGAAAAACATCTCAGAATGCAACACGACCAACCTGGAGGCAGATGGCACGTTGGTAGCCGGTTGACATTGAGCTGAAAGCTGATACCTACCCAGTATTAGTATGGTGTTCCTAATAAAGTGCTCTGTGAGTGTATGATGTTGGTTAAGGCTACCAATACTGAAAAGGAAAAAGCAGCATTGCACTTCCCTCACTCTTTTTTTTTGCTCATGAGGAAAATCACTTTCTATCTGGCGTTTGTGCCATCAGCAAACTTCGAAATAACTCTATAGGAGGGGAGAGGAGGTGGGACATGAACTCCTTAGCAGCACTGTTGATGATAAAATGACGGCTTTGTCAAAGTATAGAGTGGACAGGAATAAGAAATAAGGAAGTAATGGTGTAGATTGCAAGCAAATAATGTTTATTAGCTGTAAGCAGGCTGTTAGAAAGTGAGATATACTGAAGAAAGAAATCTACGTGAAATTTAGAAGTGAAATCCAATTACAGCAAGTTATTAACTACATTGTCATTGAATGCAGTTGATGAAGGATTCATTCTGTCTAAACAGTAGTTTGTGAACAGTAATTGAATACACAAATGTACAATTTGCACCATATTGGTGTACTTCCATGATTGGTGCCAACATCTTAGAGCATTTAGGCCTGTCAAGACCACTTGATACACAAGAATGATTTAAGAAAACAACAAAAAGTAATTGTTTTCAATAGTAAAGGGCCGTTCAGAAAGAAGCTCTCGGCCAGGAAGATGTAAACAAAAGAAATGTACCGTTCTCTTGTTTGAGGTGACTGAAAGAAAAAGTAATTACATCCACAAAATGAAAGCAGTGAATCAAAGTTGCTGTTTCTTTAATCAAAGTGTTCCAGGACTTTTCTCTCTATTGCAGACTGTCACTTCAAAAAGAAGAACCAAAAAAAAACAAAAAAAAACCTCAGCATCGAAAGACATTAATCTGTTTAAATCCATCCTGAAGGAATTAGTCTTGATGACGTTGGTGCAGTTTCACAGTACTGACACACATGCTACAGCGCCTCACATACAGTCAAAGAGAATAACAGGAATAATAAGGAGCATGAAATAAATTATTAGATTAGCGTTGTTGCACACCAAGTGTACCTTGTACATTTGGTGTGTAAAAAAACACATTCCTTTACAGCATGTGATCTCTGAAAGGTCAGAATCCCTGTGAGTCAATAACATGTTTTTATGTTTTTTCAGCCTTCTCTATTATTAATCAAATCTTCAGTTCAGATTCATTTTGAATGTTTCCATGATGCTCATTCTGCTAAATCAAGTGATTATAATCCCTACAGTCCTGCAATCAAATGAACTTCAATTTACTTCATATTCAGAGGATTCTCACATAGTTTTTCCCATTATCCACCACTAGGTGCTGCAGCAGCACAAGTCTCAGGCTGTCCATAGTGTGAAAATCCACCCTAAAACCAAAATCACATGCAGCTCCTTCAATATCTGCCTACTCCCAAAACTAGAATCCAGAAAACCGAGACATGTCTGAATGTTTTCAAACACTGACTAGTCTTTCTCTCTCTCGGTGTAAGAAAGGCTTGCTCATGGCTGTAAAATCCCCCTACATTCTCCAAAATCACAGAGATAGAATATGCCTATCCTATTAAAAGGAGTGGATTTTTGCTTTAACAGCGTTTTCATATTCTCAGCGGCCTTGCCTCTTGGTGTCAGAGGAGTGAGGGTCACTGGAGAATGACATTTAAATAGCCGGCTAAAAAGCTCTGCGTCCTTCAGTAGTGCATTTAATGAAGTTTAAAGATTCTGTCTCCGCCGGCCACAAGAGGTCTATTGATCCAATATTGCCTGGTCAATTACTCAACCAGTAGACCTAGGCAGCTTCTTTTTTTTTTTTCTTTTTTTTAAAGAAGTCTACCTGATTCATCACGAAGCGGGAAGCCTTCCAGTGCAGCAGGCACTCGCCGCAGTGCTTTGGCTATTGAAAATGTAGAAGCAGAAGTTATTAGCGTTTAATAACAATGTTCTTACGAGTCAATGGGACTGAGAACAATTTGAAACATCATAAATTAGTCAATCTACAGAATATAGTGAAATGGGTAGTGAAAGAGTTAGGCAACAGTTTTGAATGCTCTGGATGTGATTTTTCAGTCATTTTGAGAGTGTATTTCTTAGAGATTTTTCATAGCTTTTTCACCCCATCAACTTAAACTAAAGTTCACTTTTTAATGCACATCACTTTATAGGAATAATCAACCAACAACACTGGCTGTTGACTTGTAATCACCGCCAATCACCTACTTTTGTGTTTAAAACCTAGTCAAACTAAAAACTCTAAAGAGTAAAATCAGTGTAATATTGAGGTATCAAGCCTGACTTTACTTGGCAGTATACAGTTCCCATGGTGTTATATAGTACTTTCATAATAGGTATTGGAAAGAGTATTACATAGCAATTATTCAGTAATGATTGTACAACTCACTACATTGATGCAGTTCTGTTATCAAGCTAATAATTACTCGTTATCACCAGAAATTACCGGCATTTAACTGATAAATTATAAATTATAATTACAAATAGTTACTACGAGAAATTACTTCCTGATAATTTCTATGTAATTACACAGTAGCTACCCTGTAATTTGTATACCATCATGTAACTGATACTACTGCAGTAACATTTTCAGGTCAGATGGAAGGTAATTCAGTTATTTAATTCTTATAGCCTAATATTTTATGTCATTATTGGTTTCAGTGGATACTGTAATGTCTTTAAATTCGATTAATTTCGATTTGAAATTAAAGAGAAGAACACTGTAAGATATGCATTGAAGTAGGACTGCAACAAAGAAACAACATATTTCATCTAAATATATGTGCATTATTGCACCTTTATTTGCACTTTCATCCAAGACTTTACAGAACACAACACATTTGTAATGGAGTGCTGTACTTTTTTTCAGTACAAAATAAGGGGATTAAAACATATTCCTTACAGAAGTGTGTTATTTACTCAGTATGCAACATGTGGTACTTCAAATAAATACAATAATACCTCACTGGGATGCGACAGTCAATACATACTTGTCACACAATCTCATCGTTAGTGGTGTTTTTGGACAAAAGGTGTGAGATTACGGCTTTAAACTAGCCAACCCTTGATGCCATGCCTAACTATGTTTATTTAAATAGTTTAGAGTAGAGTTTTTGCAATCCAATCCGATATCATGTATGTTCTTGTTTGTTCAGCACTATAAAGTTCTGTTAAATTTGGGATTTGTCCATGAACATCACAACCAGTGGCGGAAACTGTGCGACACGGGAAGTGCTTACACAGGGCAAAAAGCAGTGTTTCTTATGCCGATACTTTGCCATTTTGAATTTTAGTTGGTTATTTTTTTAACCAGTCACTTGCCACAATACGAAGGCAACGGTTCGAAACCTACAGATACGCAGCCACATGCCAATGCATTAGAGTGGCTGATTGACAAATGCTGAAACCTTTTCCCCATTATGTGACAAGTGCATGATGAAGAAAAATTCAGATTCTGATCATTATAGCACTTTTAGACAAGTGCTGCAGTATGTATTAAAATTCAAAATGTTGAGATAACCCATTAAACCTGACTACTGTGAGTGTTTATGTGCTCCTTCTCCCTTTCACATACCATTTACCATTCAATACTTTCATCATTTATACTCTTTCAGTCATTCTTTACCTCAGAGACTCTGCTTAAAGGTTCAAGCTACAACTTCTTCTTCCAGGGACAGTAGGTTCATAACAACTGATTTATAAAGAGTTCCAGTGGTAAAAACATTTTGATTCAATTAGTCTAAACCGAACCACAATATTCAAGCAATGTTTTTATACAGTAAGGTAAATGACCATTAATTACAAAAAGTGAGACTTTTTTTTTACCTGTCTAACTGAATATTAAAGGATAACTCCTGTTTTGTCATGTGGTAATCAGATGGATCTTTTGGCCATCTAAGAATCAAGTGAAACTGGAAGAAATGGTTTTATTTTCTGAAAATCACTGTACAAATGTCAGAAAAAAATAATGCCAAATGTCTGTGATGTGTACAATTTTTGTGAAATTATCCCTATTTTCAGAATGCTGTTGATAATTTTACTTTATTTAAAGTGATGTGAGAAAGGACTATACATCATGTCATCGCTGAGGCATAATATTGTTGTTTGTATGGTGATTAACAAATCATGCATTACAGTTTTACACGGCCCACAGACTGGCCTCAGGCCAATGAATCATCTGACTATCACATGCAAAAAAAAACATTTTGGAAGTCATAACAAGAAAATGAATATTCTGCACTCCCCACAGGGAGCGCTATGGATGCTTCTGGACTGAACAAAAACAAAATATAATCATATTTTCAAGCAGATTTTGGCATAGAATAAAACAGTGTAAACGCTGAAAAGGTGTGTTTGATTGAATCCTATCCACTGAGAAAAAAGGAGAAAGACAGACAAAATGACAGACACACTCACAAAAAATAGCCATAAGTAGACAGACAGACAAGCAACAGACCAAACAACTGACAACCAATACCTGAGATTCAGTTTGATGCCGAACAAGGACATCGTTTTAGTCTCCATCATGTCATTAACAACTGGGCCAGAGCCGCATCGCACTCAGTCCAGATATCTATAGATGTAGACCTAAGAAGTGGCTTATATTCACTCTGCTAATTACTATGAATAAGTATATTTAAATTAATCAAACTTCAGATTTGATTTTAACTTCCTGAACTGAGAGCGAACAGACCACATGCCGAGTTATAATGCATCTCTTTGTGCATAAACGAGGTCAGTTGTGTCAGTCCTGATTAAACGTAAACAATACAGCGTGCTCTCTGGAAAATACTTGTGTCCTTTTTGCTCTACGTTGACATCAGTCAAATGATTACAAGTCAGATCACATGACATCACTCCACCAAAAATTCAACCAAAAACAAAAGCAAATATCTTAAAGACGATAAAGACAATGAGCAAATGAACAGATATGGACAAAGATAATAGAAAGTGCACAACACAGATATAGTCAATGCTGAGAGAGGAGATGAAATATTGTATTGCCAGTGGATAAATACAGAATTGACTAAAGGGTTGATGGTAAGTCCACAGAGTGTCTGACTTACGGTTGCCGTCATAACAGAGGCGAGTCACATGCTTAACACAGTGACAGGACACGCCCAAACACCTACGCTTCAACCTCTGCACCACGGTGAGCGCTGACACACCAAGGAGGAAAACAAAAAGATGCTCAATGTGACACAAAGTTCAGGGCTTAAAGCAAAAAAAAAACATTCTGAGCCTGAAATGTTCCTGACTGATGGGGGGGGGGGGGGGGGGGGGGGGGGGGGGGTGTAGTCAGCACACTACACTTATTTCTCTATTTCTCTATAAAACTAGTCCAATAACGAACAACAATAACGAAAACAATTGACACATTTCTGTGCTGAATGAATGAATATTCAACACACAGCATTATTAATCAATTAATTATTAATTATTATAAACCTAGTGCAATAAGGATAACTGTGGAGCCCCCCAGGGGTCACCAAAAAAAAAAAAAAATGATACGGAAATCAGTGGGCAAGGTTTTCTTACAATTTACTTCTAAACCGTGCCCACGGATCAATAAACCATGTGCACAGATTTGTAATACGTAATACGTCTACGTTGATAACATCAAAGAGGCCAGAGCCATTACACACAGCTTGGCACACATATAGTGAGCTGTAATAGCCATTAGGCATCTAGACCATATGTGAACCATAACCATTGATTAATCACATCAGTAGGCCTAATTTATGATTCAATGTGTGTTTTGGTGACAATATGAAACCCATTTATTCCCTATAAATCATGCTTGTAGAAAAAAGCATGTTAATTACATTTTATATGCAACTCTGTGGGCCCCTGTGGTGTCCCTGTTTGACGTTATCAATATAAATATTACAAATCCGTGTGCACGGTCTACTAATCCGCGGGCATGGTTTAGGACTCTGTGTGCACTGATTACCAATTTGAGGGCACGGTTTACTAATCCATGCGCACAGAAGCGCATGGAGCCGTGCTCGGTTTACCAAGCGGTGATTTCCACATCAATTATTTTTTTCTTACCAGGTGACCCCTGGGGAGCTCTGTAGAGAACAACCAAAGCAATGCCACATTTTTATGCTGAATGACGATTGTAAATTGTGAAAGACAGATCACGTTCCGGTCTGTCATTGCTGCTGGAGCGGCAGCTGTAACTGTCGCTCCCGGTGTGGTCAGATTTCGGAGTGCGCGCATAGCGGCGTTGTGTCTGGGATTTACCTCATGTGGAAAGAGCACTTTTCTTTCTGCTGGTTGAGCACACAGTGCAGAACAAACACCTGGTTCCCTTAATTTGTCGCACCAAGAGTCAAACGGTTTCCCGTCTCCACCCGTTTATTCAATCCATGCCTATCGCCGTTTGTTTTTTACTCCTGTCTCAGTGACGCGTGTATCTCCACCAGCTTTCATAAACTTCCATATTTCAGCTTAGCCTGGTAAGACCATCCTGATCACATGACCTCACATTCTGTTTCGCTCCACGGATCAGTCTGGACTTCTAGCCACCCACATCGATTTCCTGAAATTACAATGTAACCGGGCCAATCAGGGACTGCGTCGTAGTTGATGACGTGAAATACAGGCCGCCGCTGGCAACACAGTAATGGCGTCTCCCGAAGCAACGAGCGGTAACGTTAACGTTAGTAGAGTAAACACAGCCATAAGTGCAGTTATTACAGAAATAGACTCAATAACAACAATTAAACAAGAACAAGAGTATGCACTAGCGGAGTTTCTCGGCGGAAAAGACGTTTTCGCCGAGCTGATTGGCTGAAGGAGTTTGTCTGTCAAGGCAAGTACTCCCGCCCACTGAAATCGATGTGGGCGGCTAGAAGTCCAGACTGATCCGTGGAGCGAAACAGAATGTGAGGTCACGTGATCAGGATGGTCTTACCAGGCTAATTTCAGCTGTGCTACACTACGGAATCGGTGCTACATTGTGATAGAAAGTAGCTTGCTGTTCATTGGATAAAAAAAAACTTGCTCGCATTCCATTAGTAAATGTAAAATATTGCTTTGCTTCACTGAATATGATTGGATAAAACGCATCAAAAACAAAAACCCACGTGGAGTTTTTTGTCGAAAATAGTTTGTGAATCTAAAACGTCCAGATGCCGGAAATCCGGCACCTGGCCTTGGTCTTTAAGCCCTGCACAAAGTGTTCACAAAGGGCCCAGCGAGACACACGAAGACATAGAAAATTCAGCAGCAGCGGGAATATCACTTCACCTCACTAGAAAAAGTCTCGTATTACCAAAATTTGTGAAAAATCGTGTGGTCAAATTGTTTTGAAATTTTTGTTGCATATTACTCAAACTGGGCATACTGTATGGAAAACCCATCCTAGTTTTAACTGTCACTGAGATGAAGAAACCTCTCATTCTGAAAACTAAACCGATTTCTCTTCTTCTTCAAAAACTAGTATTTAATATTCCATGTAAATCAGGGCAGCAGGGTGACGTCATGGTCAGGGTCCTGTAGTAGAAATTTCATTAGCATCTATCTCAAGAATATAAATTCACATTGTTTCGCTCAGACATCATCTGATTGAATTTGCTTCTCACTCTGCTGTACTGTGTGTTAACTTTGTGACTGATGGCTCTAACATTGCTCAATAACTGAGGTAGGTTCAAAATTATTGATGAAAATACTGCAACTGATTTGTTGTCTGGTTGTGAATTTCACTTTATCAGTGTTGTAATTATCTGTCCCATCCTGTTATACACCTTAGGCTGATATTTGACTGTGGTGGAACATTTTCTTTTAATAGCAAACACACCTCCATAGGAGTTCAGGTGAAATCAGCGTCTAACTTTAGCTGTCACCAGCTGTCATTCAGGCTCCAGCTTAAATATCAATAACTTCAAAAAGGCAAATTTATGCCTTGAAAGTAGGATATGAAATATTACCACACTATTCTTTGCCATGTTTGTATGTGTTGAAAGTATGACTTTTAGACCGGGTTTTCATACCAAAAGTAAATCCCCAGAGCAGCTGACCATTCATGAACTTGCAGAGTTCATGTGTGCTAAAGAAGTTCAGGTGTGCTAAAGAAGGGAAAAGGTTCAACCAAAGTGAATGTTCATTTTCATGCGTCTTGCAAAGGTTGTTGTGATTGCTGACTATGGCAAAAAAAAATATATATATACGTCTCCCTTTCCCTGAATCCAGCGTAGCGTTTCCTGTAGCCATGGCTAGAACTGTGAATTCTTTGGTTCATGAAACATACGGGAGGAGGATCATGAAATACAGTTTGCTTCTTTGAATGAATCTTGTATGTCCGTCCACTTCTCTGGAACGATCCGTTCTGTGAGTCTAACATCATTAGACATGAACTGATGTCAGTGCATATAGAATGATTTTACAGGACAAACTGTACTCGTTCTGTGTTTTTGTGTGTGTGTGTGTGTGTGTGCCTTTAAATATGTGCGTCCGTGCAAAACATTTGGTTCATTTACTTGTGCTCACCGAATGCAACTTGTGCATCAGCTTATATAAAGTCCTATTTTTTCTTGTGAAGGCTCAAACCTTCGTTCATCTCTCTTGTGAACACTCGTGGAAAGAGAAAGATTATGAGCCAGCTTTTGATCGCCGCTGCAAAAGGGCCGTCGAAGCCTTGAGTTCTTTGAGTCGAGTCGCGTTCGTCTCCCTAGGGTGCAGCGTTTCACGGCTGCTGACGAGTGCATGAGCTGATGTCATTCAGTGCTTTTGAAATATCTGCTGTATACATGCCACAGGTGTAGGAGTATGAAGGACACAACAGCCTGTACAAACAGTAAAAATACAGCTTTGAGCTTGACAGTCGCGCCCAAACTCAATGGGACACGACTGGACCCAATTGGCATGGGTCAGGTCAGTGTGAATTTCTTATTGAATTGCTTCAGTTTGCATCAGGCTCAGGTTCACATTGTTTAAAATATTAAATTTATCATTAGAGATTTTCTTTTTAGCAATTTCAGGCTTTAGCAGGGTTTTACAAAAAGTTCCACCCTCGGACTCGGCTCGAGTTCGGTTAGAAACTTTTCAAGTTTGGCTCAAATTTTCAGAACCGGAGTCAAGCTCCATTTTGAAAACAACACTGTAGTTACTCAGAAACACTTGTGTCATTTTGTCATAGCACAGACAGAGTTTGCGTGCGTGTGATATTGAAAAACTAGCAAGAAGCCTACGCAACACGTCACTTTGTATGTCGTAACCACTGTAAAGACAATGTGACTCCACAGATTTAAGGAAAACCTTGTGGGGAACAAGGGTGTTTCTGAGGAAGAGAAGGTGGGGAGCACACAGAGGTCCAGCATGGGCGTAAACATACAGCAAGGCTCGGTAACCAACGGCAACAAAGGTGAGCGGTTGATGATGTTGTAGCGGTTGGCAGGCAGCGTGTGATTGGGTAGGTGCAGGGCACGGGGGGGGGGGGGGAACAAGGCAAACTGTCCAATCACGAGAGGAGCAAGAGAGTCACACAGTCCAGTGTCTGCTTCACATCTCGATGTGAGCTTCGTTGGCTGATGGTCTGTCCTTTAACGAGCCAGAGATGGTGTAAAACCTACAGCAGAAAAAAAACAAGAGGGAAATAAGGGTAAAAGTAGGACCTCACTGTATGACATCACTTAAAACCACACAAATTTGTTTAATTTTTGCAATCGATAAAAAAAAAAAAAAACAGAAAAAATTAGGAGAGACAATAAAATAAACAAATGCTAAAATTAAGAAATAATGAATAATAAATTAAAAGAGTCAAAGATATTTTCAAGAATCTGGACAGTGAAATTATTATAATTGTTCATTATGTAACAGTGAATTTTATAAGTTTGCCAACTTCAGAGGGTGTATTTAAAAGAGGAAATAAGAACTTCATAGTTCATAGAGGGAGAGCGTACATACTGTAATTCTCTCTCACACACACACACACACAAACATGTTTTATGCAATCATAAATTGGCCTCAACGCTTAAATTCTGTCATGTGTTTGTTCTCCCTTATTTGTCATTTGTATTTATGTTGTTTGTTGCTCTGTAAACCTATAAAAAATCAATTTCTTTGAAAGTGTTCAGCCTATGAAAGACTTTACTTGAGGGAATATTCTCATGGCCTACAGTGAGAACCCATTAAATAATAAATAATGTGCATCTTGTCTGAGGAATTACCATAAGATTAGCTACAGACGTTACTGTGCCCCTTTCTGTGAATGCCTTCACTGACGCCCTGATGAAAAACAGCACCACACTTAAATGCTTTGAATGATATTTAATTCACCATGTCTAAAGCATGAGAAAGAAGATGAAAAAGAAGAAGAAGAAGATGCCACTGAGGGTGAGAAATAACTCTGTTTCATAACGGAGAAGAGCAGAGTAGTTGTTGAATTTGTTGTGTCTGTTTACATGCATGTGTTTATGTGTGTATGTTTCAGTGTATTTGTCCAACAACACTGAAAAATGTAGAGCAAGGTAAGCTGTGTATGTGTACATAGTTTCATAATTTTAATACCCACGATGTAAAAATTTCCAAAGTCAATTTTTAAGCATCACAAATTGAGGTTATGGATTCATGTTTGCTCTACAGCTTCATTCTTTTGTTTCATGGCTTTATCTTGAACTTCATCTCTGCACATGTTTACTGTACAATATATACATGAATATACAGTAATAAACTCTTCAAGAATGGTTCTAAAATTTGGAAAGCACTCAATGGACACTGGAAATGGACAATTTTATTTCAATAAGTCTTTCACAGACTTTATCACAGGTTTTCTCTATGAAAATTGAAGTTGCTTTGAAATCTAAAACATACTCTTTCCCAGTGTTTCTGAGTGTTGTTTCTTTTATTGCTTTTACTTACTAGACACAATCATGTCTTTACCATTCATATATCCTGATTTAATCAAATAAATTAAATAATGGAAAAATTTAAAACTGGAAAATAACAAACACACTGTGTACTACCTTGACTTTTGGAAATGCCTGCGTTTCTTCAGCACTTTGAAGCAGGAGTATTTTGCACAGGGGTTTTTCAGGTCGATGACCTGGTAGATGATGGGGTTGTACATGGCTGCGGACTTGGCCAGTAGGGTGGGGATAACGGAGACTGGGATGGGCACCGAGTCCGGCTTGCCGAACGCCGACACCACTGACACCACTGCATAAGGGATCCAGGCTATCAAGAAGCCCGCACAGATCAGCATCGCCACCTGGGGGGACACAGAGCAAGGTACATCACAGATTTGGCCCTATAAGAACCTTCCTGTATGAGAGTCCTGTATGAAGTTTGATTTTGGGCCAATTTGTCTCTAACATACCTGTAGTACTTGGACCTGCAAAGAATATTGGCTCCAGAGTCAGCTGTCAGTTGAAAAACAGCGAGTTTGCTGCTAAAAATGAGTCCAAATGGTTTGTCAAAATATCTCTAAAGATGCCAGTCTGTGAAAACCATATGGCGACCAACCAACGTATTTATATTCACAGCCCAGAAACCGCACCATTTCCACTCAGTAGATAGTCTTCTACCAAACTCTACTGTTTACAATCTGACCTGACCGTACGACAAGCTAGATCACTCCGCCAGTAACGCACTTTCACCCCACAGCAGTCTGTGCTGCAGCAGAGAAAAATAGTTCCTGATTAGTGAAAGTGTGCGGAATTGTGTCATGTTTACTGGAACCTGCAAACACTTTTTTGGAGATATTTGACATGCCCAGTTTGGACTTGTTGTTAGCAGCAAGAGGCAACAGAGCTTGCCATTTCAACTGACAGCTGACTCACAAGCCAATATTCTCTGTGGGTCCTACAGTACTACAGGTATATAAGAGAAATTATATATAGGTCCAAAATCTGCAAATTTATCCTTTAAAGCTTCTTCTTCCCTCTACAGTACTTGTCTCTCCATCACTCTCACTTCCCCCCATTCTCTTTTTCCCAGCCCATCACCCAAACCCCCACCTTTGTGAGTTTCATCTCCAGGTTGTGGCTGTTTTTGATGCGGGCGTCAAAGTGCGAGATCTCCTTAGCCGAGGACTTGACCTTGAAGATGATCATGACATAGGAGAAGACAATGAGGCAGGTGGGGAGGATAAGGCAGAAGAACAGGATGGCCATGACGAAGGTCTGGCCGGACAGCGAGGCCTGCGCCAGCCACCAGTCCAGGGTGCAGGACGTCCCGAAGGGCTCCGGGGCGTAGCTGCCCCAGCCGATCAGGGGCATGGTGGCCCAGAAGGCCGCGTACAGCCAGACGAAGGCCAGGCACAGGAAGGCATGGTGGCGCTTCAGCCAGGTGCCTGAGAGAGAAAAAACAGAGTGGAGGAAAGAGAGAGAGAGAGAGAGAGAGATGTGGAGGGAGATATATGTATATGAATGGAAATGTGGAATAGCAAATACATATCATGCTGTCAATCACACACACAAATACATATGCACACACATGTGAACACACACTGCAAAAAACATCCATCTTAACAAGTCATTTAGTGTCATATTCAGCCATTAAATATTATTTTTCTTAAAACAAGAGAACAATTCTGCCAATGTTTTCAGATAACTCCACTTGTTTCCAATGCAGTTTCACTTGTTTTGGGAATTTTCTAGAAATGAGTGTCACTATCTTGAAACAAGTAAGAAAATTACACTTGATTCTACAAAAAACAAATTTATTTATATTGAAAACAAGTGAAATCTTACCGTATTGGCAGTTTTCTTCACTTGTTTTAAGAAAATTCTGATTTTAGGACTCAATAATAGACTAAATGACTTGTTAAGATGGAGATTTTTGCAGTGCATCATGTTTGTGGCAGGAGGGTGACCTAGTGGTTAGACAGACCATCCAGGATTAGGAAGGTTCACAGGTTTGATCCACGAATTCCTCCAAGTTGGTCTGGATAAGAGCATCAGCCAATTGTAACGTAAAATCTTATCGACAAAAACTGTTGTAGCTGAACAGAAAGAGGTGAGAAACTCAAATTGCAAGTAACATATGCTTTCTGGGGGCGCTTGAAGTGATGTGTTTTTTTTTAAATCGGGCCCTACAGGCGGCGGCTCCCAACCCGCCTGCTCTAAATCAGCAGCGAAAACCGCCCGACAGCTAAAACAGAAACTCACAAGGAGGATAAAGAATCTGACAAATAAGCACTCTGCAATTCAATGGCCAAATACATCAAAAGCAACGTTTAAAGTCTATATCTAAATTCCTTATCACGCGAGATGTTAAGTTTCGAGGAACTCATAAAAAAGCCATTTAGATATTCATGATTGATGTTGCTGTTTCATCGGGGTGCATGACATGTCAATTACTCATGAATTCTTGGAATGGGTAAAGTTATGTAAACTAGATTACCTATGGCTGACTAAATTAAACTGCATTCAGCAGCAGTGATGCTCATCTGTCATATTTAGGGTCGGGTTTGTTTTGCCGCTGCCGCCAGCTATTTCTGCTGACTAGGCGATCACACTGAAATACCAGTGTTTGGCTTTATTGGCCTGGTGACATTCAGTATGAATATAGGAATGAAGGAATGAGCTATGTGATATGAATGCCATGTATACCATAATATGTCCGCACCATCTTCAATAAAAACAGGGGGTGTGTGTGCGTGCGTGTGCGTGTGCGTGTGTGTGTGTGTGAGACAGGCCCCATTTCACATAAGCAATCCATAATTTATGTCCAGTGCTTCTCAAAGTGACGTCCGGGGCCCCCAACAGGTCCTTGAGGGGGTTCCATCAAAATGAGGACTAGGTTAACTTCACTATAATTCCATTAGAAATTATCACAATTAGAGAATATATACTATGTACTATGCTATTCTAATCATAGGTTTCACTCTCACCACTGTTATCTTCCCACATACACTGCAGGCAGGTTCACTGCGAAAAACATCAAGAAAACAAGTCATTTAGTCTCATTCAGTCTTCAAATCTTATTTTTCTTAAAGCAAGAGACCAAATCTGCCAGTGGGGTGAGATAACCCTACTTGTTTCCAATGCAGTTTCACTTATTTAAGAGAATTTCTAGAATTGAGTTATGTATGTTCAGTATGTTGAAACAAGCAGCACTCTTGATCTTGAAGAAGGCTGAAACGTTATCCAATAGAGTATTTTCTATGGAGCTAGAGTGTGCGACACACCTTTTCTTGTTTTCTCCTGTTGACCTTCAGTGATCAGCACCTCTCAACATATTTCTGGTGTGCGTTACGTCTCTATTATAGTATCTTGAAACAAGTCAGAATAAGGCGGATCACTGCATTACTATCAAGAAAATGACACTTGATTCTACAAAATTCTAGAAACAAGTTTATTTGCATTGGAAACAAATAAAACTATCTAAGCCCACTGGCAGATTTCTTCACTTGTTTTAAGAAAACTGGGATTTTAGGACTCAATAATAGACTAAATGACTTGTTAAGATGGAGATTTTTGTGTATACAATTCAACACACAAATCAACAACAAAAATCTTCCCATCTGGGGTTCCTGGGAGAAAATTCTATCGAATGGGGATCCGTGGCTTACTGTTTATTGTCTTTATACTGTAGGTGTTTGTGAAATGAAAACAATTGAGAGTTGTTTCAGGAGACTCTGAAGTACCGTATCTGAGATGGCAGATCTTGAGGTAGCGGTCCAAGCTGACCACGGTCATCGTGATGAGGCTCCCGCAACCAAAGAAGAAGCCCGCCCAGCCGTAGAAACGACAGCCTTCCCAACCAAACAGCCAGCGGTGCGAGAAGCTGGACACCACAAAGAAGGGCTTCCCCGTCACTGGAAGGACAGGGAGAGAGGAGGGGGAGGAAGATGAAGATGGGGAGACAGAGGAGGAGGAGGAAGGGAAGGAATAGGAAGGAAGGGGAGAAGGAGCAGGAAGACAAAGAGGAGGAGGAGGACAAAGAGGAGTATGGGAGGAGGAGAAACAAGAGAAGGAAAAAGGTGGGAAGGAGGAGGGAGAAGTGGAGGAGGTGGATGTGGTAGAGGAGGAGGAAGATGAGGAGGACAGAGGAAGAGAGGGAACAGAAGGAGGAGGTTGAATATGAGGAGGAAGGGAGAGACAAAGAGAAAGAAGAGAAAGAACCGGGTTATGACGACGATGATGAAGGTAACGAGGAGAAAGAAAGAAAGGAGTAAGGGAAGATGGGAGGAGAGGGAGAAGGAGAAGAAGGAGGAGAGGAAACATAATATCAATATATATTTCTACATTGTGCAGGTTATATATATCACCAAAAAAATGCTTTAGATTTGTTCATGAAAATATTAAAAGAAAAAAGCAGTAAAGCAGAGAATCAGCAATCAAATAAAACAAAGGACTTAATGGATAAGGCTGGTGTTTTTTAATGAATTGCTTACGGTCAACAAATCCTATGAAAATAACAAAATCAGCAATGATTTTGTTTTGCCAACAAGTCTCGTCCATGTAGCCGGTGCCCAATGCAGCCATGTCCCAGCAGCCATAGAACTCCATTGTATTAAAAAAACAATTAAAAACACGTCAAAGAGCCATGCTGTTGCTCTGGGCAACATATTTCATCATCATGATGCACCGGGCCAGCCGACTTTTTCCTCAAACAACTTAATAAGCCGGCTGTAAACACGTTTGCGATCTCAGGAAAATAGTTCCATAGCACTGAAAATAGTCCCCGGCGTAATGAAGAATTTGTTCCCATTTGAATTTGATTTGGTAATAACTACATCAGCCTGACTTTTCGTGGTAACAGTTAGTGATTTTTAAAATTGAAACTATGTCTTTGTGAGCTGTATTTCAAGGTTTTTAGCTTACAATTGGAGCCAATGACTTCCGTTGTTGATTTTGTTATTTTCATAGGACTTGTTGACGGTAAGCAATGCATTAAAAAACACCAGCCTTATCCTTTAAAAATCAGACATAGTGATTAAGTCTTGACTAAAACTAGACACAATCAATTTAAATGATTTTAAATTTTCAGCAACAAAGACATTGCTTTACATTAAGTTGTATTTGGTCATGTTGTAAAGAGAGAAACAATGTACAGTACATGCTTACTCTCACACATAATCAGCGTTTCATGTCCTCAAGTTAGGAATTAGTAATTTGGAATCTACTTAGAAACAATTAGTCGGCCTATAGCAGCCAGTATAGATGTTAAAAGGCAGAATGAAAATATAAGTGAAATGGACATGACAAGAAGAACACAACAGGCTCTTCAGCTGCCTAATGCCCCACCATAATCACCATGATCAAATATCATACAACATAACCAGTTAAAATTAGTTGTTGCTATTAACTAGCAAATATTTCTATGTCAACATACTTGTCTTCACATAGTACATTGGTATTACTATGAACAGTGGAAAAAGTGGTTCAAATCAGTTTTCTGAGACCTTTTATGTTCTCATTATAATTCTTTTTTAAATTCTTTTACAATGCAGAAGGGAAATCATGCCATTTTACTTACTTACTATGAACACCCTATCTTAAAGTATTAAGGAGTTATAATAGTTTTAAGAGAATCCGTTTTTCCTCATTAATATGCAAATGTATGCAGCAAGGTGCTCCAAAATCGAATCAGGTCATCTACTCTATACGAAGTATCTATCAAGTGTTGTTCTTGAGTTACGGTGTTCAAAAGAATGTCTCCGCACAGACAGATGCCACCATGACGACATAAAAAATGATGAAAACATGACTAAACCTACTAACCATTTGAGTTAACAGACTATGATTGAATCAAAACCTATAACTGCAGTTAAATTGAATGCCACAAGCTTGAGCCGCTGCACACTGAGAGGGTTTGAAAGTTAAACCTGCTGGTCTTGCCCTAACAGTAAATAAATATTGTCGATAACAACAGCCCCTTTCTCCTCTTCCATCAGATGATATCAGATTCAGAGGGAACTGTTTTGATGTTCCTAAGATACAGCGACAAACATATCTGAAACTAAACACAACAAAATCCCAACATACAGTGAAGAGGGACAGGAGAGATGGGAGAAGCGGGGAGGTGATGAGCATGAAGTGGTAAATTAAAAGGTCGGTAAACTATGAGCTCATAATCAGACAAACAGCCGCCAATATACTGTAAACAAACACAATGAATTAATGCTTTGTTTTCTTCAAAGATCCTGTCTCACATAACATAGATTGGTTTGATTCTACTTGAGCATGAGTACTAAGAATTTACATCATAAAGATTTATTTCAAGTTAAAAAGGTGCGTAAACTCTATTCTAGAAATACAATAATAATAATAATAACAACAATAATAATAAACCTTATTTCCTTTCACCTTTCAAAGCCGAGTTCCAAAGTGCTTTACATGAAATAAAGAAAAATACACCAAATAAAGAAAAATACAGCTAACAGAAACATAGGACAACGGAGAATTAACTGAATGACCAGATTGAAACTTCAGACAAGATGATAACACTGCTAAAATAATAAATGCCATTTTATAAAAATGACTTTTCTGCTGAGACGTAAAAGAAGACAGAGTGAGCAAATTTTCTCCAGTACGTTGTTCCAGAGTTTAGGAACCTGACTGCAAACGCTGATTGATTGATGTTTGGAGAGGTAAGGGACACTTAATCGTATACTGGTTGACAGTGTCACCAGTGTGAGAGTGACTACTCAATACCAAGAAGTAACGCCGCTTGATTCTGTGTTTCCTTTAGGGGGGTAAAAATATCTTTCTATTTTACTTGAATTGATTTTGCCTGTTCTTTTATATGGATTTTATCTTTTTCACTTTGTCTCGATGCTTTCAATGTTTTATGTAAAGCACTTTGAATTGCCTTGTTGCTGAAATGTGCTATATCAATAAACTTGACTTGCCTTGCTTTGCTAGATCACCATTTGAGTTTAATGTAGACTTGGGAACAGTCAGAAGAGATCGGTCTGTGGATCTCAGACTGCACTTTTGTACGTGAGGAGATAAAAGCTGCATAAAGAAGGTGGTTTACGCCCCAGTTATGACACACGACGTGGGTCATGTGGTTACTGAACCCTCAGCAACACAAAGACGTGGTGAACGCCTCGGTGCAGTGAACCATGGCATGCAGTGTCAAGACATGAATATCTGAGTTTTGTGGTGTGTGTGAGTGTGTGTGTGGGCGATGTGGGCTCTCTTCCTGCAGAGCAGGACGACCATGTGGCACGCTCCAAGCAGGATAAAGAGATAAACAACAAAAGGTCTTGAGGCCAGACTGCAGGAGAGAGACGACGAGCCAAGAATCACTTTCTTGGAATCGTAAAAATCACACAAAACCCACTGGGGACACACACACACATACAAACGGTTGTTTACATGTTTGAATGCTGCATAGCATTCACATATCACAATCACAGCAGAAAATTGCAGCCCTGCAAATCAGGCAATAATGTTTTTTTCATTCGACGATTCAAAATGTATTAAAGGAATAGTTCACCCAAAAATGAAAATTGTGTCATCATCTACTCACCCTCATGCCAAATGAAACACAGGTGAAATTTGTTAGTCCATATAACACACAGGGAGGTTGCCAGCACAACTTGGTAGCAGCCTTCTCCAAAACAACTGAAGTCAATGGGGACCTGTTCTTTAGAGCTCCAAAACAAAAACAGTCAAACAATCACACTGTGAATAGAAAGACCTATACACCATTATTTGTTGCAAATCAATCAGCTGTAGTTAAGATTTGTACTAAATGATGGTGTAAATATACTGTAGGTCTTTTTGGAACTCTGAAGAACTGGTCCCCACTGACTTCAGTTGTTTTGGAGAAGGCTGCTATGGAGTTGTGCTGGCAACCTCCCTGTGTGTTGTATGAAGAAACTTCACCTGTGCTTCAACTGGCATGAGGGTGAGTAGATGATGACAGAATTTTCATTTTTGGGTGAACTATTCCTTTAACTATTTCAGCAAATTGGACCTGTTAGCCAGGTGATAGCTGCCGACATTCACATTCCCCAGGAATCTCCCTCATTTTGAAGCTTTTTCCAGGAAACGTCCAGGGTTTCCCCTACACACACATTAATCACTGCTGAAAATTTGCCGCCGCTTAATGAAATACTGAGAAAAAAATGTCTCATCCAGTCTCCCTGACCTTCTACAACAGCAATACGTAAGGGGCCAAAGTTTAAAATCTAAGGGTTTGATTCCAAAATGCTATAAATCCACTTTTCCACCTGAGATTCATTCAAATTCAATTCAAAAACAGTTAATGTACCCTCGAAAACAACCATTTTGTAAGCAAATTAGATGTGTTTTTTTTTTTAACAGTAATCCATGATGTTCTTTACTTTTATGCCAGTAGTTTGATAGAGCAGGCATCACTATTTTCAAACAGTGGCTAACTCATTTTGGAATTAAACTCTTCAATTAGTATTCTAACGGCATCATCCATGTCAGCAGGCGTGGAAGGAGAGTTAGAGGAGACTTCTCAATCATGTTTGTTGTGACCCATGATTACAGCTGGACTATGATTACTGGGTAAGTAGCCACAGGGGGAAACCACATGGGCTGATAACACACAGCATAACATTGGCACACACAAAACAAATACACAAACACATTTCCAAAGTATTCCCCAACGGAAACCCAACAGAAATGCGAATAAATCCCAATATGTACAAAGCCAAAGGGATATATATCGAAGGCAACCACTGGGGCACAACAAATGCTTTACAATTCCATGGATGGCTGTTCGAAGTGGAATGAAACCTCTGACCCTGGCTGTGTTACTTTCATGCCCTAAATCCAGAGATGGTTACACTTCATTTGGATAGTACAATGTTGATACTTAACTTCCTATCAAGTGACTATAATGTGTTGCTAAAATGTCTGCTGAGTTTCAGGTGATATACTCACAGGTTAGGGTTGGGTTTGGGTTTAAAAATGTGGTCAGGGTGTAGAGATGCAGCAGTTTGGCAGGAAACACATCTACTTTTTGTCATCTGATAGTTGAGTATCAACATAAAGTGTTTCCCCCTTAACCCCAACCCTTGGATGAATCCGAACTGATCCTTAATAGACTTTTCTCAGTATTGTGTCAGCTGAAACTCAGCAGACTTTCCAGTGACCCATTATAGTCACTTGATAGTAAGATGAGAATCAGCATTAGACAATCCAAATGAGGTGTGACCGGTTTGGGTTAGGCTAAGTCTTGCTGAATTCTACGGGGAACAGCGATTCCAATGGGATTTTGACACGTTTTGTAAGGTTTTAATAAGATCCAAAATCTCCTTAATTTTCACAGTTCAGTGTTGGCAGGACTCAATCAACAGATAGAGAAAAGAGGCATTACAGTGTAATGAGGAGAAACTGTTCCTCTTTTGTCCAGATAGTGGCAACAGAGGACCAACTCCATGTCTCACTATGTAACATAAAGCCAAGACAACAGAATTGAAAAACCTAAAATTAAAGCACTGGTGTAATAATCCTGATGTATGGATAGATTAAGGGGAAAAATCAATCTAATATGGCTGCAAGTTATTCAAAATGTCATCTAGCTGCAAAAAAATGCTTTCTAAAATGTATGTGTTCACTCTTTTTCTCTGTCTCGTCTCTCTCTCTCTCTCTATCCCCTCTGAACATGCCTTTCTGTCTCTCTTTAATACTGCACCACCCGGGATCTTATGTAGCACTATTGGTACAGCATGGCACTAACACTGCCAGGGTTGGGGGTTAATTCCCAGTACAAAATGAATGATACTTGGCACTGGATAAAAGCGCCTTCGCCTTGCATTGCCAACTGGTGTCAGTTTTGTAATTCAGTTCGTATTTCTCTCATGTATATGTGTAGGTCCAAACTGTGGGGGATTTAACGTTCTGGGCTTTTGTTTGCTTCAGCACACACATGACCGCCTGTGTACAGACTAGGGCTGAAAGATACTGACAAAAAATCTAATTGAGATTATTTGACAGAATATTGCAATTGCGATTTAAACTGCGATTCATATCATCACAAGTCTTTCTTGTCATACATTTTCTAGAACTTCAAAAATGTTTAAAGAAAAGTGATTTTGTTAAAAAAAAAAAAAAAAAGTATTTACTGAGTTTAAGTATGCAGAAAGGTTTTCACCAATATTGTATTTGATTCATGGACCAAAGATTACCTGGAGCTCTAAAACAGCTTGTTCAGAAATCCATTTTGGACGCCCCTCTCTATTAAGCAATTAATTCTTTAAGCAATTAATTTGGAAATTGCAGAAGTTCATATTGCGATTTAGATTTTTTTTTTTTTTCGATTAATTGTAATACAGAGTGGCCAACAAAGCTAACACAGTTCTATATTGATGTACATGGAAGCCAGAATTGCAGCTGGCTGATAGAGGGAAACCTTATCAGCAGGTCAGGGGAAAATATAAGGAAGACCGCTTCACTGCTTTAGTGGGAGAAACTCCATCGCACCTTGGCTGCTGCTGTTGTTTTCTCTCGCTCAAGATCTTCATAGCTTTTCTTTAATAAATGTCAGAGTATAAAGTCGTTGTCCAGTCTGCTCCTTATTCCAGAGCTGGAGACTCTGTTCTATTATGTAAAGCCTTGACCGTTGATCGCGGTCAACCTGTGTTGACTGTGATCAGTAACAACAACAAAGGTTAAGAAACACATTCATTTCCCAGTCAGTAAATGATGGGTTAGGGTTAGATTTTAGATCCCGGACCGATGAGTCACAAGCATTATGGCTTTGAACAATTAAATGGGCATAATGCAATTTTGAGAATAAAATCTAAATGACAAGGTATCGTTTATTGACATTATGATAGCGATCAATCACAACAACAAAGGTTAATAAAAATACTTAGTCCCCAGTCAGTCAATAAGGGAATAAGTCAATAAATGCTGAAATTTAAAGTGGTCCCAGGACAGTGAGTCACAGTCATTATGGGTTTGAACAATCAAAGGGCCACAGGTCCAAGTCAATACACATAATGGATGGGACCGGTGAAATAGAAACAAAGAATGAAAGTTAATGAAAGGAGAATCAACAGATAGAGAAACTGACATTCAAACTGATATTATCTTTTACTTTTAATGTTCCACATCAGTATGTTGGGTAAATGCCTTCCTCCAGTGCGTTTAATTTAAAGCTGCTACCAGCAGAATGTGAAACTTGAATGAATGAGTGAATAAGATGCAAAGAGGAGCCTAATGCAGCTTTATGCAGTTTATCAGCGATGAAAATTAGTTTCATTATCATTTTTCTTGACCGGCTGTTCTTAACTGCTTTGACTGGTCAGTTCTTAGATCTTATTACACTTAAATGAAGGAAGCCGTACTATGTGACGACCAGCAAATTACCTGAAGTTTATCATTCAGTATGTCTGTAAAGGCTTTGTCATTTTGTCAACTAAGGACATAATTCGCCTATACTCTTCTTTCAAAAGTACCATGGTATGTTTTCAACAATTTAGAAGAGTGTCAATTTTAAATGGTGGATTTCGCATTTTAGAATGAAACTTTTGACCATTACACTTAGTTTAAATGCCAAGGTCTGGCATCCAAATGTCCAATATCTAGAACTAAGCACCTGATAAAAGGTCTAGCAATTAATACTTTGAAAGCGAACAGATTAATTATTGCCTAATTCTGTCAGCAAACAGGTTTCATCATAGGAATGGAGCTAGACTCTTCTTCAAAATTATAATCATAGAAGGAAAACCCACCGTTTATTGCTGCATCCGTACTTTTGTTAAGTATACACATGTCTGATCTACAAAACCTTTTGGGCCTACTAACTTTATACATAATTTATAGCAATGCCTGTACTTAATTTAGCAGCATGTTAATTATAATTTGGCTTATTTTGTGTCTTATCTTCTGTGTGATTATAGGGACCAGAATTACAGAACAATGCTTATCAATGCAAACACAGACTTTTGCAATTAGAAATGAGAAATAATCACACACTTCAATGTTTCTGCTGTGATGGAGTTCTCCACATATGGATTATGTCTCAAAATATTGGCATGACAATCTCGTATTGACAATCTTGTATTTCCGAAAATATATTACAGTAAGGCAAGGCAAGGCAAGGCAAGTTTATTTATATAGCACATTTCAGCAACAAGGCAATTCAAAGTGCTTTACATAAAACATTAAAAGCATCGAGACAAAATGAAAACGATAAAATTCAAATAAAAGACCAAGAAAAATAAAGTTCATTAAAGAGCTAAGAGAATAAAAAACCCCAAAAAATAGGCTAAAATAGAATAGGACAGGTGTAAAATACAAGAATAAAGGTTACAGTGCAGTGTGAGAGTTGAATAGTTAGTTGATGTCATAAAAGGCAGCGGCAAACAGAAAAGTCTTCAGCCTTGATTTAAAAGAACTGAGAGTTGCAGCAGACCTGCAGTTTTCTGGGAGTTTGTTCCAGATATGCGGAGCATAAAAACTGAACGCTGCTTGTCCATGTTTAGTTTTGACTCTGGGGACAGAAAGCAGACCTGTCCCAGACGACCTGAGAGGTCTGGATGGTTCATAACATAGCAGAAGATCAGAAATGTATTTTGGCCCTAAACCATTCAGTGCTTTATAAACCAACAGTAGTATTTTGAAATCAATTCTTTGACAGACAGGAAGCCAGTGTAAAGACCTCAGAACTGGAGTGATGTGATCCACTTTCTTCGTCTTAGTGAGGATTCGAGCAGCAGCGTTCTGAATCAGCTGCAGCTGTCTGATCGATTTTTTAGGGAGACCTGTAAAGACTCCGTTACAGTAGTCCAGTCTACTGAAGATAAATGCATGGACAAGTTTTTCCAAATCCTGCTGAGACATAAGTCCTTTAATCCTTGATATATCCTTAAGGTGATAGTAGGCTGACTTAGTAATTGTCTTAATGTGGCTGTTGAAATTCAAGTCTGAGTCCATGACTACTCCAAGATTTCTGGCTTGGTTTGTGGTTTTTAACATTACCGATTGAAGCTGTGCACTGACTTTTAATCGTTCTTCCTTGGCTCCAAAAACAATTACTTCAGTTTTATCTTTGTTTAATTGAAGAAAATTCTGACACATCCAGTCATTGATTTGTTCAATGCACTTACTCAGCGTTTGTATGGGATTATAGTCCCCTGGTGATATGGTTATGTAAATTTGTGTGTCGTCTGCATAATTATGGTAACATATTTTGTTGTTTTCCATAATCTGAGCCAGTGGAAGCATGTAGATGTTGAATAGAAGAGGCCCCAGAATGGAGCCTTGGGGAACTCCGCATGTCATTTTTGTCCGCTCAGATGTGTAATTACTTATAGACACAAAGTAGTCCCTATCCTTTAAATAGGATTCAAACCAATTTAGTACTGTCCCGGAAAGTCCCACCCAGTTTTCCAGTCGGTCCAGTAATATGTTGTGGTCGACCGTGTCGAATGCAGCACTGAGATCCAGTAATACTAAGACTGAAATTCTGCCACTGTCTGTGTTTAAGTGGATGTCATTGAAGACCTTAACAAGGGCAGTCTCAGTGCTGTGGTGTGGTCGAAATCCTGACTGGAAGACATCAAAACAGTTGTTTAGTGCCAAGAAGTTGTTCAGCTGTTGAAAAACGGCTTTTTCAATGATTTTACTTAAAAACGGGAGGTTTGATATGGGCCTAAAATTGTTCATTAGTGACGTGTCCAGGTTGTTCTTTTTTAAGAGTGGCTTGATGACTGCAGTTTTCAGGGCCTGTGGAAAGACACCTGAGAGAAGAGACATGTTTACAATTTGTAGAAGGTCTGAGGCCATACAATTTGAAACATTTTTGAAAAAGCCTGTTGGCAGAATATCAAGGCAGCAGGAGGAGGATTTCAGATGTTGTATAATGTCCTCCAGGTTTTTATGGTTGATCGGATAAAATTGTGTCATGGTATTTGAATTGATTTGAAGTGGACACAGGGACAACACATATCCTGTACCTGATATGGAGGCACTGACTGCTTGTCTAATTTTCTGAATTTTGTCAGTGAAGAAGGAGGCAAATTCATTGCAGGCCCTGGTGGATAGAAGTTCAGAGGCTACTGACACAGGAGGGTTTGTTAGCCTGTCAACAGTAGCAAACAAGGCGCGTGCGTTATTATTGTTTCTGGTGATGATGTCAGAGAAAAAGGACCGCCTTGCATTTCTCAGTTCCAAATTATAAATGCGAAGTCTCTCTTTATAGATGTCATAATGAACCTGGAGATTTGTTTTTCGCCACCTGCGTTCAGCCTTTCGACACTCTCTTTTTTCTATTCTGACCAGCGTGGTATTTCTCCATGGAGATCTTTTCTTACCAGAGACAACCTTCACCTTAGTGGGTGCAATGGCATCAATAACATTTGTAATTTTAGAATTGAAATTATCTACAAGCTCATTGACTGAGACCCAAGAGAGGGCGGGTGTGGAAGAGAAAGCCTGAATAAATAAATCACTGGTGTTTTCAGTGATATACCGTTTTGCGATTGCCTCTGTTTGAACATTTGTGTGCACGGAGATAGTACTCTCAAAGAAAACACAGAAATGATCAGAGAGAGCAACATCAGTCACCACAACCTTAGAAATGTTCAGACCCTTGGAGATAATTAAGTCCAAGGTGTGGCCCTTGTTGTGTGTGGGCTCCGTCACATGCTGAGTCAGTCCATAGTTATCAAGAACACAACACAGTTCTTTAGTCCCTTTGTCCTGGGGATTGTCAACATGGATGTTAAAATCACCAACAATAACTACACAGTCAAAGTCAATACAGATTATAGACAGCAGTTCTGTAAAGTCATCAAAAAAGGTTGCACAGTATTTAGGTGGCCTGTAGATATTTAGGAACATAGCTCGAGAAGAGGAATTCAACTGAAGAGCCACATATTCAAAAGAAGTACCTGATATGCCAAAGTCGAAGATGGCCAAGTTAACGGTCATGAGCTCAGGAGGCTTTAACTTGGTCTTGTGTCTGATGGTCATGTAAATGACATAGCCATTTCCTGTTGCAGACATGATTCCTGCAGGAGAGAGAGAGAGAGAGAGAGAGAGAGAGACAGCGAGAGAGACAGAGAGAGAGAGAGATTGAACCAACTATTTGCACTTGTGTAACATCAGAGTTGTTTTCCCTACTATAGGAATTCATTTTTTCCTCTATATACGTATATACATCAAAGACATTTAATAAAGACATTGTTAACATCTGATTTTGTTTGAGTGACTAAACGCATCACAACTGGGCTCAGTCTTGATTGGTTCCCTTTAATAAACAGTCACTAAAATCTTTCCAATCAAGCCAGTTTGCAGCATTTGAACTGACACACCCACTGGAAAGCCTCCACTGGTGCTCCACACTTCAGGTTTACTTCATTTGAATTGGAGGAGCTGCTGTTCATTCATTCATTCATTCATTCATTCAATAAATACCTTTTTAACTAAACTACATGTATTTGCAAAACAACATGAAGAACATTATTCTTATCCTGAGCCAGGGTATATTTGAAAACAAAACCATGAAAACTGAATCATATGGGAATTTTAACCTATTACTCACAGCTGAGGTTGCTTGTATGTAAGTATGAAGCTGTTGGATGCAATTTGAATATATGGAGTAGTTTCTCAATCTTAAAACTAAAATCTATTTCACAGTAGTTGCGACTGTCTAACCTGTTGAAAAATTGTTCGATTCATCCAGATTCCTCCCTTCCTTTTAAATGTAAACGAACGCTGTTTTCTCTGTTCTGTGACTCTGAACTGCTGTGGATGAAACATGACAAGCAACCAGGCAGTCAATTCGCAATGGCAGCAACACACTCCAGCCATTAAATTATCTCCAAGCAGGTGACTGAAACGTTGACCTCAGATGTTTGTTTGTTTTTTTGCATGAGGAAAGTAAGACGATGCATATATCAATACAACAGAAATCACTTTCAGTTTGAAAATTCACCTGATAGTCATCTGTTTTTATTTAGGTCTACAGAGGGAGAAACAGAATGAAAGAGTACTAGAGAAGAAAAACATGACAGCATGATAATTACCCCCCTCCAGTGCGCTTGCCAGTCAGGCGCCCCGGGCAAAACTATAAATGCCGCCCATCCACACGTTTTCACGTTTTATCAACTATTTCACGTAGGGTTGCCAACTCAATGTTATTTGGCTGGTGGGGCGGTTGTCTCTCTCTCTCTCTCTCTCTCTCTCTCTCTCTCTCTCTCTCTCTCTCTCTCTCTCTCTCTGTCTCTCTCTCAAACACACACACACAACGTTACCATGCAAAATAGAAAAATAGGATCATCTACTATGAACTACTACTATTTTGTTGCCAAATTGCCATATTGGATGATATTGCCAAGAAAAACAACACAGTAAATATGCAAAAAGCACAGCCCAGCAAAAAGTCATGAAAATAAACTGCAAAGGCATCTTACCTTCACCCGACACACACACACACATCGCCCTTGATTGGTTAATACATTACGCTACATTCAAAACAATTTAGTTTTAGTAACAATTTAGTAAATCCTCCCTGAAAGAGACTTAAAGCTACTCGTGGGGAGCAGGTCGGGAGATAGACTGGGAGTAGAACTCAACCTGCTGCTGTAACTCAGTCTCAGTAAAACAAGGAGTACAGTGTTCCAAAAGCATAGTAGGTTTATCTCTGTTTTTTCTTTCTTTGTAGATCGCGATAAAGGTATTTATGCTGTGTCACCCAGTGTCACCCTAGTAACAATCAAATTAAGACAAGTGTGGACAAATTTTGCGCCCCGCCCACGCGCCGGCACTGCCCCCCTCCTGATCTTTTTGTATCCCCACTATTGTCAAAAGTACCGCTCATTACACTCGACAAGGCAACTACTGACTTGTCACTTGCCATGACAACTAAATTGCTTTTCACGGCATTCTGGACTGTATGTGTCCTTTGTTAGTGTGAGGAACATTTGATTGTCACAACAGTCTGTTACATAGGCCTAACACACAGCGATGAGACAGGAATGGGAGTGAACAGCAGCGGGAAGGGATTCGTTTGGTGGATAGTAGTATCCAAAGTGCCTTACAATACAGTGAACAAATACATTTTTAGCATGGGATGACCGTGGAAATGTATCCCCTAACCCTGTCAGTGTTAGTGCCATGCTCTCCCCATTGAGCTGCACAATAACTAGGGCCGGGGAGCGAGAACCAGTTCCACTTTAGTCTCTGTTCCAACTTGCCTAATTCACCGGAATTAATAAGCCACCGCACTATTGATACCTCTTATCCAAGTTTCTAGAGACCGTTTCTTTAGAGTTTGAAAAACGGCAAATAAAAAGGCAATACAATTTCTCTAAACAGCTTGTGCAGCATCACTGTTGGTGCTGAAGACAAACTTCAGAAGACAAACTTCAGCACCGTGAGTCCAAAAGTCCAATATTTATCTCATTATCTCTGAGATTTTCAGCACTTGTTCTACACCGCACCAACCATTATATCAGTAGCAATACAAATGCTGTCGGAGATATTGTTATTACTGGTAGAGCGTGCTTGAACGACCCAATAAAGTGGTAAATACAAATGGGAATCAATTACTTGAATTGTTTCACTTGTATTGTGTTCTTTCAAGTAAGGCATTATGCCAAATGTGCATTAGCTGTTTTGAAAAGTAATTCTGAGACAAAAGTAAGTCTACATAGCAATGTCTTTCTTGAGTAACAAAACAAAGTTTCCATTAAAGCTATATGTAGTCTTTTGACTCCTGACAATTTATACACTAGGAATTGATAAGGGAATTGATAAAGAATCGGACCAATAAGAAGAATCGAAGATGGCACCGTAACCCAGCCCTAACAGTAACAGAGGCCAAACTCTGAAAATATCTAGTCTGTGTTTCTGGTACTTCAAGACAAGAGCATTAGAGAACTTAAATAACTTCACAAAGACTCAATTAGCAAAGCTCAATTTGTCCCCTAAATAGATTAAACCAGGGAATCTTAAACTCTGTCACGCTGTGATCAAATCTGCAAAGCATATTTATCTTCTCCAGCAGAGACCCAGGCTCACTTGCTGCCATTGTTAACCCACCACACAAGCCCCACTGTTAACACACCTTTCATGAACTATAGTTTGAATCACTATACTATTACAATACTCAATCTGCAATAGAGAGTAGCAAAACTGACATTAATGACAAAACTGACATTACTGACATTATTACTTATATAAAAATGTCAACCATGTACTGTCATGTAGCTTTCCACCATGCAGTATTAAGGTTAGGGAGACTCTTTTCAAGACCATTAAGTGAGTTTCTCTCTTTATATATGTTGTTTGCCTTCCTCTTTCTTCTAACCTATGTTTATCTTGCGGCGGGTTTGCTGAGCACACATGCCCTTTTTCAGCATGGCATTTCTCATTCACTTTCCCCACACAGTTTCCTCACACAGTTGCCCCAAGGATTTGTACCATCAGCCTTCCAGTCACAAGCCTGATTCTATTCTGGTTGTTTGTCTTCAGCCGGTTCTACTTCATTCAAATTATCCTTCCACCCTTTTATTTGCTATTTATTATCCAGTCAGTTAAAATATCAAGGTGGCAGCAATCCTTCGGTTTGCATCATGCAATCAGCTTACGCAATGTTTGATTCAATAAAGCTTTTTGAATTCGTAAACCTCTTACCTCTAGGCTACTGCTGTCCTGACTGCTGCACTTCAATCAGGAGAGACTATAGTAAACGCTCAACAATTCACTGTATCACAAGACAAACCTATTAAACATTCACAGTCCATATTTGCTACTTTTCCGGATTTTTTTTAGATACAATAAGCAAAAGAATAAAACCATGGGACTTAAAACATTTTGTAAGATTAATTAATTAATTAGGCCTACATTCAGTTACAGCTTTGCCATAGACTTTACAGCCCACTCTGTCTTTTCCTGGGGCGCCTTTGAACGCCCAATGAAAGAGGGGATAGATTTCTGAAAAAGTAGTCTTCCTGATTGAACCTACGCTAGGGCGTTACTTATTACTGATTACATTACACATTAATGATTACTAATGATCATTCATTTTCAATTTTTTCTTGAGTGTAAATATCTTAGGAAAGCATGAATATTATTCCCAAAATATAGCCACATTATCAATATTGTTATACAGTGATATTTGATTTTGTCAATATCGCCAAGCCCTCCCTCTCTCTCTCTCTCTCTCTCTCTCTCTCTCTTATCAGCTCTGAACATTCTCACCGCTGAATAACCCTAATTCATTCCAAACATTCAACATGTCTCTTTATTTCCATTTACTCATATGATGTGCCGGGGACCGGGGAGCAAAAACATAAGTTGAATAGAAAAATAGAGGCACTCAGCCAAGACAGTTGTTGCTACATTCCCACATCAAACCATGCGGATCTCAGAAGTGGAAAACCACGGACGGAATTTGAACTCGCGGAAAATGAATTGTAGATCCCCAAAGCACCTCTCCGTCTGTCCCTCGGAGGACACAGTACATCGTTTTCCCACGATAATGTTGCTCTAATATAATAAAGCTTTTAATAAGGCTTGATATTGAGACAGACATGTGGTATTTTGAGGAAGTTGAGGCTTGATATGCTGTTAAGGGTATCACAGTATCTATCAGTTGATCTATTATAAACACAAACCACAATCAACTGCTGATAAAATCCATTTATATCCATTTATGTATTTAAGTTGTCCTGCTGCCGTTGGTGAAGTTTCCCTCTACATTAAACTACATTGATGTTTCCTGCCTGAACTAATATTCATGAAGAATATTCGAATTTATGCCCTTTTCTGTAGGAACTGAGTCCTACAGAATAGTATGGATAAGTACCACATACACGATGAAGCATTGTGTTTGTCATGTGTTTGTCTTTTGTTTGCGTGTTTACTGTAAACACTTTGTGACTCGTGACTTTGTGAATGTCTTGGAGCACTCAATCAGCCAACAACAAACCCATCATGAAATGGACTTTACAGCCATCAAAGTGTTCATTGTCAAAGCAGAAGAAGCTGTCATCCAACACAATGGACTAACGATGGTGTTGCTGTGTGTCTGTCCACAAAGATTCAAGACAAAAAGACAGAAAGCTCAGTGTGAAAACAAACCCCTGACCGTGAGAGGCACATGCTGACTTGTCATTAATGTCATAATAACTATTCAGCATGTTAGTGACATTTTGACAAGCATATCATTTGACTGTAGTGGAAACAAAAGACAAGAAGTGTCTTTCTAGAAGTGAAGCTTTTGGTCTTGGACTTTGATCAGGACATAATGTGGTACAGACACCAAAGTGAAAAACTACTAGGAAATTTATTTCAGGTTTGTGTACAAACACAAATGTTCTTCTGTGCCACATTTAAAAAAAAAAATGTAGAAACCCTGCTTCTACTTAAATGGCCTCCTGAATTTCTGACTTTCACTTTAAATGTATTCCTCTAATTATCTGTAATCGAATACATAATTTTTAGGGTAACATGGCGGAAGACAGTGACATACAGTTACATCCATGACACAGATACATGTTTTCCATCCAACCCAACAGTACACTAATTTGTCATGACAGAATATAATCTTGATCATCTGGTTTCATGCATGTCAAGGCTTGTTCATGTTCACATATATTTATTGGCTGTCCTTGGAGAATATAAGAACATGTTTAATAAAAAAAAAAAAAAGAGAACGACAATGGTCTGATGAAGGAATGTGTTTGTCGTTAATTAAATAAAAATGTCAGTCCTGCCTTTGGGTGGTTTTAGTGCCAGCTTTCCCATTTGTGATTTGGCTCTTGCAGTAGTTCCAACCAAGAGGCTTTATGAAAAGGTTCACCTGACCTTTCTGTTTTCTACTAATAACAATGCTGAGTTTTTAATAAGTAGTATTCCCCAATCATCAGCTGTTTGTATTGTATTGTATTGTATAAGAGTTAAAACTTCTGTAGTGTACCTATACTTTAATCAGTGGAATTTTTTGGCCAGCTGACCCAATGAAGCGGTACTTTTATCTTTTATTCTCGCACATAGTTAGTTTACACAGGAGGGAAAGTCATCATGTTGCCCCCGAGTAGATTTAGCAGTTGCCAGTCGTGTTATTATCACTCACTTTACTAAGTTAGGTCAGTGGTTCTCAACGTGAGGTCCGCGGACCACCAGAGGTCCTTGAGGGGGTTCCAGAGGGTCACCAGCAAATTGATAAATTGTTAAACTTCACCATTATTTCATTTACAAAAAGTTAACACAATTAGAGAATGTAGAGGAATGACTATTTTGATCATAGTTTCACTGTTATCTCTCTACCTACAATACAGATAGTCATGCAATTCTGGACAAAATCATATCTGACAACAAAAATATTCACAGATTTGGGTCCAAGATACAAAATCACATCAAATGGGGGTCTGTGGCTCTAATGTGGACTAAATTAAGGGTCCCTTATATGAAAAAGTTTGAAAATCACTGGTTTAGGTATAAACTGAGCTGACACCACACCACACCGTATCTTTCAGGTATCTCTCTTTTTCCAGCCCAGTTGTATTTAGCCGTTATTTGCACACAGCAAATTCTCCACTGCACCTCCACGATGGAGCCAGTTGTGGTTGCTGGGAGATTTGTGACACAACTGCAAAGCCTCTATACTGCAGCCGTTCAACCAGTCACCATGCTTCATGCACACATCGTGTTAATAATCTGTACACCATGTAACCGCGATGTCCTGGCTTTGAATCCAGTTCAGGACCTTAGTTGCATGTCATCCCTCTTTACAAATTGCATAACACTGAGTTAAATAATGATATTGGCTGAAGAGCAACGTTGACATTGAAACAGAGGATAGGGGAAATTGAGGCTCATTGCCAAACATGAGGCAAGCAGTGATAATTTGCACAAAAGCCTGGCTATGCATCAGGTACCAAATGATAACTGAAATTGAATGTACATTGAAAGCCAAGAATTTGTCCTTTCACATTCCATGGCTGACATGAGCGTGTAGCCATACCTACACTTAGCCTTCCCACTGACAGATGAATAGATGACTCTGTGCATGCTTGTGTGTGTGTGTGTGTGTGTGTGTGTGTGTTGTAGGAAAAAAAACATGATATTGTGTGTTTGTCTTATATATCTTACAATGGAGTATTCAGTAAAGGATCTTCATGTGATCATGTCCTAATCACATGAAGAAGCTGTCATGAGTGCATGTATGACTTGACTTCCATAGGATATTAGAATTTTAGCTCTCAGACTAGTGTTCATTGTTAGAGACAATCATATAAGAATAGACTTTACTTCATGTTAGGGTGTATTGTAGAACTTTTGACTAGTTTGAAGCTTGCATATTACATTAGCCATATATTGATTTCTTAGAAAAGGATGAACAAAGCAACTATACATACTGAAGTGTATAAAGAAACTGACATTTCTACCCATTGTCAGAGAATATCCCGCAGCCCACTTGAGTGTGTGTGCTTAAGGTTTTCTCTCCATGCATGTCTGAATAAAGAATCTACGGAAGACTCTTGAACCTTTGCTCATTCATTTTGACCCACAAGGGTGAGACTCATTTTTCCCCTACATTATTTGGCGACGAGGATGGGATAGACACAGCACTGAGCGCCGTCTGAGACTGAGCTGAGGGTCAACTGCCGGCAGGAGTGTCTGGGACACTCAGGGAAAATCCGCTCCATAAAAGGGAGGTCTGGATCCCGCCTGAAACCTGCGGGGGTGGCGTTCAGTGGGTTGTCCATCCATTTTAAAGAGCAAGTGGTGAGTTTCTGTGAATTCTTTAAAAAAAAAGAAAAAAAAAAGGAAAAACTGTGATGGGTCTATAATAGAGTATAGTGAAGTAGTTGTTAAGATACCAGAATCAATAGTGTATAATAGATAATAATAATAATATATGATTATAATAGAGTGTATATTGTAAAAAAGAAATGTGAGAAGAGACATCACCTATTTAGTGGCCAACAGCAAAATATAATTCAGAAAATAGCCACTTATTGTGATATTCAGTGTAAAAAAAACAAACTTTGATATAGTAATATTTGCTATAAGAGATATTGTTGTATTGTCCACTCATCTAGGGTTATGAGAAAATGGGAAGAGCCCCTCGGTGGCCACACCAACTTTTATACTGTTCTTGCCTAGGGATAAACCACAACTGAGAGCGAGATGGGAAATGCACTAGGAAAATTAGAACAACTTTCTGACCCACTAACGGGTCCTGTTAAAGTGATGGCAGAGAAATGGGGCAAAAGCATGGTTGAGGATGTTCCACTCTGGCCCTATGTCACTGAAGGCATTTTCCCCATAAAAGGCACTCTGAGCGTGAATTGCTTAACTAGATGTAGGACAATGTTAGAGTAAAGAGAAGAACAGGAGAAGAAGAAAGGGAAAGGAAAAAGTAAAGAAAAGGTGAATTGGCATGTATTCCAAAAGTGGGAGCAAGAAGCAGAGACTAAAGCAGAAAAGTCCACAGCTATTGTGATGCTTTCAAAGGAGAAGTAGGGACAGAGATAGGGACCTGCCTCCCCCGTATGCTCTACCCCGCACAGCTCCATCCTCAGGAAGTGGTGATGACGAGGATGATGGCGACAATGATGCGGCCCTGCAGGCAGCAGCCTCAGTTCCTCCTACATCTCAGGCCCCACCTCCGACTCCCATTGGACTCTATTCGCCCCTACGGGAATGGGAGAGCCTGATCCCAAGAAGGAGGAATCCTCATCGGGGCCTTCACCCCCTACTTTCTATGCAGGCTCCGCCTCTTTCTCTCCTGCTTCTCACTGCCCACAGACTCGCAGCATGACAGCTAAGCAGGAGACAAACACAGTGACCCAGATGCCTATGATGATGTTCCCAAACCCGCAGCCCAGAACCTGCAGATGGAAACCAAGGCTTCTGGCAACCGCATGTGGTGGTCTACAGGCCATGGCAACCTGATGAGCTGAAGGAAGTTGCCAAAGAACTGCCGGACCCCCCACAAAACTGGAGGTGAGAAATGGGAAGTTGCATTGAAACAGTTGTTGACAATGTGTAACTCTACATTGGAAGAGGTAGAAGCAGTATGCCGTAGGTGTTTCCTGTTAAGATGGGCGAACATCAAGCCAGCCAGCTGGGACACAAACCACGGTCCAGGCTCCCAGGAATACAGAGACCAGATGGATGAGCTTTACTTTGCTGTGAAAACCGCTTTTCCCCTGCGCACCAGTTGGCCTGAAATCTACAGAACCAAGCAGAATGATGGCGAGTCTGCCGCTGATTACCGTGTTAGAATGGAATCTGTGTTTGCTGCTCACTCTGGTATTGACCAGGATAATGAAGCCTACGACAACTTGCTGAAGAATGTGTTGATACAAGGCCTCCATTCAACTCTGAAGCGCCAAACCGTGGCCACGTGCATCGCCTGGGGGGACCAAACCCCTCAGCGAAGTCTGGGCTCATGTCCGCCACACTGAAAAGGAACCAGACTGACATCGAGCAGAAACAAAGCAAGAAACTCCAATCTGCACAGTTAATGTTCTATCAACAGGCTGGAAATCGGGGCAGTGGTAGAGGACGAGGACATGGAGGAAGAGGCTATGGAAGACAGCCACCCACACAGCCTCCTAACCAGCGACGCCCCCAATGCTACAGCTGTGAAGGGTATGGCCACATGGCTCGTGACTGTTGGTCGAATCGCCAGTCTGGCCTACAAAGACGTGGGTATACACCTGATGGATCCTGGCCACATGCAAACCTTAGGACTGTCTGTGAATGCTCCAGGATTCCAGCCAGCTAACCCATAGGAAATCTGTGTTTGCTGCTCACTCTGGTATTGACCAGGATAATGAAGCCTACGACAACTTGCTGAAGAATGTGTTGATACAAGGCCTCCATTCAACTCTGAAGCGCCAAACCGTGGCCACGTGCATCGCCTGGGGGGACCAAACCCCTCAGCGAAGTCTGGGCTCATGTCCGCCACACTGAAAAGGAACCAGACTGACATCGAGCAGAAACAAAGCAAGAAACTCCAATCTGCACAGTTAATGTTCTATCAACAGGCTGGAAATCGGGGCAGTGAAGCACGCAGAGGACGCGGTAGAGGACGAGGACATGGAGGAAGAGGCTATGGAAGACAGCCACCCACACAGCCTCCTAACCAGCGACGCCCCCAATGCTACAGCTGTGAAGGGTATGGCCACATGGCTCGTGACTGTCGGTCGAATCTACAGATGCAAATTAGCTTAAAGCTATAATCTGGTATAGTGCATCAAATGGCAACATTTATGTTTTAACTGTACATTGTCCCTTTTAAATAAATTAAAATTGAATTGAATTGAATCGCCAGTCTGGCCTACAAAGACGTGGGTATACACCTGATGGATCCTGGCCACATGCAAACCTTAGGACTGTCTGTGAATGCTCCAGGATTCCAGCCAGCTAACCCATAGGAAACAGCGAGGACAGGTCAGATAGGTATACAGCATAGCTCAGATGAACAGACAGACACTGAAGCTATCATAACTTATGTCAATATACTAAATTAGACCTGCAGAAACAGGAAGCAGCTAAATTAGATCTGAAAGTAGGAAATGTAGTGGTGCCCTTTTTGGTTGACTCTGGTGCTGATGTTTCCGTTGTGCAGTCCAAATTACTCCCCAGTGCACCCAAATCAATGAAATTTCTCCAAACAATTGGTTCATCAGGAGTCCCGGTGTTAGAACCGATTTATGAACCACTCTCCGTCACTTATGATTACACAGGAGATCATCCTAAGATTGTAATTACAAAATTACATTAACCAACAAACAAGGAGGTCTGTCTTTGGAGTAATTAACTTACTGATCTTGGAGCTGTAGAGAAGAAAACCTCGTAAAGATGTTCGAGGCACAGAGAAATGGTGAGTTAAATGGTGTGTGGATAAAAAATACCAAAGCATTTCAGCTCACAGGTGTTTATCAGGGTACCAAAATTAAATTCCAAAATGCATTTTTACAAAAAATAATTTACAAAATTAGATTACTTCTTAAGGGAGAGATATTGAAGATGCTCCAGCTCCATAAAACTTTTTTTTTTTTTTTAAATTACATGGGAAATAAAAAAAAAAATTCTGTTCAGAAATAGAAAATGTACCGAGCCTCAGTTAAAGATAGTCATCATACATCAGCAGGCCAAAGCAGACCTGCAAGATGGGAAAACACATCTTTGCTGGTGAGATAAAATCAATCCATATTACCTTCTAATCAGATTAAATCAATCTGGGGGATTAACTGCACTATCTGTGTATTGCAGACGGAATGAGTCATGTTTCATGTGGGTTAATAAAAGTCCAGACAAACACAATGTGCCACAATGTACATGAGCAAAAATACAATTAAAATCAGATAAAGTATGCATGCAAAGTCAAACCCTCAAAAGACAGCAGAGGATAAACCTAAACAGATCTTGAGAAAACAAATAACAGACTTGTTGTTAACTCTTCCCCCAGATCCTTCACAATCAGTTTAGCCAGATCATTCCGTTGAGTTTGAACCTGAGAGACAGATAGCAAAAAAAAGGTAATTACTTTTGCCACTTCAATGGTTTTGAATTAATGTGATATATTTATGAATAAATGTTTATATTTATGGCTGGATATAAGAATTACACAAGCTCAGTCTGCTAATGCATTAGCTGCTTGAAAATGCATGTAACTCATGCTGTCCATCTCTCTTTTAACCGTCTTTCATTGCAATCTCTTCTGCTGCTGTTTGGAAAACTGGTCAGATGCTTAAGGAGCGTGAAGAGCCTCTGTACTCCCTTACAAAACATTAGCCATAAACCCTGCTGCCTGTTGCAAAGACGATTTGTGTACTTGCCCCCCCTCCCTCTCCCTGGTGTTGTTCTCCCATGCGTTTGTTTTGAAGAGAGAGAAGAAGGATAAGAGCCGATAACTGCTTTAGTGAAAGTGTTATAAAGTTGTGTAGTACTTGCAAAGTAAAATGGTTCCTGTTTTGTGCCGTAAAGCAATCTAGCCGCTTTCCTGCCAAATCCGACCTGGTGACACGCAATATAAAATGCAGAGTGGAGGTTTGTTAGAGGCTGCCAGTCTTCTCGTCGATGGTCTCGTTTGTTTATCGTTTGTTTGTTTTCTCAATATTAATGTGATAATGATTTATTCATGCATTTTCATGATTGTGGGTGTGCCAGTACCATCAATAATAAGCTTGACCTCAACAATCACACCCTTTGTATTCCTGACCTAAGGCCTTTCCTTACAGCATGAGTATTACCAGATGAGGTCAGTAATTTGATTTTGCCCATGAACATCAGTAATGTTTTTATCAATTATCCAGATGTTAAAGAAGTTACTGGGGACTGTAGTCCAAGGACACAATGCCAGATGCAGATGCTGCACTCTTTTCCACTATTTTCTCTATTTTTCTTGGCACCAAACTGTGCTTAAATGCACTCTCTCTTCCATTTATTGCTCATTTTATATTCTACTTGTCTTTTCTCCTACTGAATCTTATTAGTTTTGCTGCTGCAACAAGATAATTTCCCCATGGGGATCCTTAATCATCTAGTCTAAACAGTCATGCTGCTCTACCTCGCCAGTGTGAGCCAGTATGCAAATCAGTAATTGCGTGAAACACCACGCGTTGATCCAGACAGGATTAAAATGACCCCAGGACCCCAGAGTTAACTCAAAATACAGCACATACAAATACAGCTTATTTCAGAAAATAATAATTTCTCTCCTATAATTCAACAAAGCATCTCATTTGGTGTCTACTAATCCACCCGAATATAACTGACTTCCAGTGTTTCCCATACAATGTTCATATTTGGGCAGACAGCGCAGGTAAACAAACAGCGTACAGCGTTTTCAAACAATCAAGATTTAACGCTGCCGAGCACCGAAAGAGTGTTAGTGAACTACAATGACCATAATTCATTGCACATACGTAAAAGTCAGATTTTACCTTTCTGAAAAACTGGGCTCGCTAAATGAAACGTCAATAGCAGGTCGCCAATAATAATCTATGATCATGGGAAGGCTTCATCCTCATAATCATAATCCAAATTGTCACTCACCAACATGATCCCTTGACACTGTGAGTGTAGAGACGTTGATCCATTGGTCTGTTCTATCAATCTATTCTGTGTGTGTCAGACTCAAGCTGTGGTCTCTCATGGCCCCAAGCAGCCTGGAAAGGCCATGTGGCGTCAAACCACAGTAAGCTGCTGGTCTACAACACCAGCAGGCCGCTGACTGACTCTCAGGAAAGTTTTAAACTCTTTTAGACCCCAGAGTGAATTCTAGACCAGGCCCATGCCTTACAGGATTATTTCTCATACATTTTCTTCCAATACAAATATCAAAATAAAAAATATGTGGGAAAAAAGTGAACCACAGGCTTCATTGTTCCAACAGATCAGATGCTGTAGCTCATTTTGATAACAAAGTCTCCTAATGTAAAAAATGAAATATGATTTAATTTATGTCTAAATTACGAAGAGACACAATTAGGGCAAAGTGACAGAAACAAAGTTAAGCCTGTTTGTTGCAGTTGAGGACTGTGAAAACCCTCTAGCAGCAGCTGCACAGTGTAACTTGTCTAGAAGGTTAAATAAGCATCAGGGAGGACAAAGATAAATATGATCTCAGATCCCTTGGAATAATTTATCACAAAGATACTTGGTTTTTTTTCAAAGATTTTATCTTTTTAATATCAGGCGACTTAATTCCCCTCAGACTCAGAATAATTGGCTGCAACTTCAACAAGTGAATTAAATTACCACCGCTGCTACAGAAAATGTGAAATATAAATGACATAAAAAATAGAGCAGTTTTTCCCCAAAGTATCATACTATAAAGCAAGGAATCTCTGTCTGTCTGTCTGTCTGTCTGTCTGTCTGTGTGTCCGTCGCATATCTCGAGAACCGTTCGTCCGATCGACTTCACACTTGGCGGGTGTATTGCTGGGGACCCAAGGAAGTGCAGTGTCGGATCTGGTGCAATTTGGACACACGACACATTCAATATTAATAAACTTTGAATAAACAGCGAACGGCGCTCTGTGCAGCAGCGGTGCGAACGGGCGCTGCACTAGTGTACTTAAAAAAAACACTTGTGCTTTTATCTATATGCTAAAGTATCCAAAGAGGAATTGTTTTAATGCTGAAAGGAGCACAAGAACCAAAGCTGGAACCAAACGGGTAATGAATGTATCGTTAATTATGACTGCTACAAAAACATAAAGGGAAGCACTGAATTGAACTGCATCTCAATGACCTGGGAAATTGATTTGAAAATTTTTTGATCTATTCTGACACCAATCTAATGGCAAACTGAGGCAGGTTGTGTCGCAAAACATATGTTGTGAATAACAAAAGCATATCTGAAGTGTTTATTTCATGCCACATGCCTTTTATTAACTGTCATTGTTACCGTCTAGCTATCAGCATCCACTTGCAAAAACACTTCACAGTGAGGCGATGATGCAAACACAGCGCCCCGAGACCTTCTGCATCCAATCTGATTGTGGCGACACTTAAATTCTCTTTCAGTGATAAGACAGCATAAATCATTTCTGAGTAGATGCGGGTGAATGCATTCTCTCCACGATAACCGACTAACCTATGATGCAGATGTAGAAGGCTGCAACGATGTCGGCCTCTTTGGAGAGTCTGGAGGCGAAGGGGTCGCCGTGGAGGAGGTAGTGGGGGACGTACGTGGGGCGCGGCCACGTCTCGTTCTCCATCACAGCCATCGCTGGGGAATGTCGGAGGCTTCCTGTGGAGCGGAGGAAGAGATAAGACAGTGTGGTAGCTTATTGAAATTGGATAACAATCACACACAGGCAGCCAGGTAAACAGGACACACACATACTGGCACAAATATACCTATACATGCACAGAAACTTTCCTGTACTATGTTTATTACCTTATTACCTTTCCTGTACTGCCTTGGTACTGTTCTGTCAATTGCTATTGTGATACCGAATTTCCCCTAGGCGATCAAGAAAGTGCAATCTTATCTTATCTTATCTTAACTTAAAAAAACACGGGGTTAGGCATCCATAAACACATATACATTTGTACTCATACACACAGGAAAAAATGCACTCACACACACACACACACACACACACACATCCTCGTAGTGTATCCTCATGAGGACCATCCATTGACTGTATTAATTCCGTATCCCCTAATCCTATAACCTTAACAAACCTCACCACTACACACCTAACCTTAACCCTTACCCTAACCTTAACCTAATCCTAATTCTAACCTTAACCCTAAAACCAAGTCTGAACCCTAAAACAGCCCCTTGAAGAAGTGAGGAGCGGCCAAAATTACCTCACTTTGCAAAAATATCTGAAGGTTTAAAACTCAAATAGGTTTTCACAAAGATAGAACTACAGGTACACACACACACACACACACACACACTTGGATTACTATACTTGTGAGGACCTACATTGATTACATTCATTCCCTAACCCCTAACCCTAACCTGAATGATAACCCTAACCTAATCCTAATTCTAATCTGAACCCTAAACACAAGTCCTAACCCTAAAGCGAGGGCCGGCAAAATGTCCTCACTTTGGAGGATTTTCCACATCTTTCTATCCTTGTGAGGACATTTAGCTCTCATAGGTATGGAAACACACACACACACACACACATAATCAAACATAAACACACATACACACATTAGCACAAGCACACAGTACATCATGAGATCCCCCAATCAGAAACAGATGTCAGAGGTGTCAGCATGCTTGATACAAATGAGATTGGCTCATTGTTTTAAAAACAGATCAGGTAGTTCCAACCAAGCAATCTGACTGGTCAACTAGACATATAGCACGTGATCAAATCTGCATGACAGCACACCTAGCCGTGCTCATCACTAAAAATACTACTCCACCATATATTATTATACAATATATTTAAATATAACTCTGTTCAGCCTTGATGTTACTAGACGCTCTGGACATTTTTTTTTTTCAGCAGATATCTTAGTTACAACAAGATTGAGCTACCAAGGCAGTTTTGTGTTTATATGTGTGGTATATATTCAGTTTGGGAAATCCCACGATCTCTAGAAAGCATTAGCTCAAGTTGGCTGGCTGACTCAACAGGGACTAGAAATCGTCTCTGTTGCTAGGTCGTTACTAAGGGTCGGCCTACTTGCTGGAGTAGTAAACTAGGTTCCATTACATAGGAGTCTACTGACGTGACTGATTGTTTTCCAGTTATTAGTCAGACCCCATGTATTTCCAGGGAAACGGAGATAACACTAGCAAAAAGTTTTTTATTTTGAGAGCGAATTGCCCCACAATATGAATACATTTTGATTATATCTTTTATTTTGTTGGTAACCGTTGTATAATCGCAATATTACACCCGAGGGTGAGCTTTACCATCATGATTGGCACGACGCGCCGAGGTCCGTAAGCATCACTGAAGTGTAATATTGCTTAATTAAAAAAGGATCAAAAATACACTTGGCAGCACAAGCCAGATTGCTATGGTATGTTTTGGAAGTGGGTAATGTAAAAGTATTCTAATTAGTTATCAATAGACAGAGAAGGGAATACAGCTCATCTCTAGTGGCTGGGATGGCTGATCCTCCAAAAAACAGCCAGCAAAAACTATACTTTGTGACACAATATAATACTAAAGCGAACAAAATCAAACGGATCATCAATGATAATTGGGAATTCATAGAAAGTGACCCTCTCCTTCAAGATGTGTTCCCATTAGCTACAAAAGAGCACCCACTATAGGAGACAAACTAGTCCACAGCTGCTTACCAGGAGACAAGAAAGGTACCTGGCTTGATCGAAGACCACAGGGTTTCTTTAAGTGTGGAAGATGCAACCACTGTGCCACTATGCATCAAACGAATACGTTCAAAGATGTCCACACAAATAAGATCTACAGAATTAAAGGATTTATCAGTTGCAACACAACCCATGTGATCTACTACCTATACACTGCTCTTGTGGATTTTTGAAGACTAGCCAACGGCAAAGCACTATATACAGCACCATGGATGTAACTCAGACTCACTTAGGGCAGTGGGTATAGTGGGTATAGAGGCCATAGAAGTGACTAAGAGGGGAGGAGTTGAAAAAGCTGTTGCAAATTTGTCCCTTATCTGTAACTGAATCTCTCTCTCTCTCTCTCTCTCTCTCTCTCTCTCTCTCTCTCTCTCTCTCTGTGTATGCTTTGCAGCCCCCTTTATCTACAGGTGACTGGCCTTTTGGGGTATCCAGATTATAAAGAATTTTCTCCAGTTTAGATGGAATTTTTCCTAAGGATTTTTCAGATATTTTGAATAATGGTTGTGGGATGTTTTTTGTGAACTGCAGCTCTATTTGCTTTATTTGCTATATACATTTAACAGATGAGTGTCAGTGAATTTCCACCCACTTTTCTGCTGCTGATTGAGCCACACCTGGTGCCAATTTTGTTATCACTAGGTAGCTCTATATAAGCAAGCCCTTCTACTTGGCTCTATATGCCCTGATGAAGACTGTATAGTTGAAACGTGTTGGTGTAGCCCATACAAGCACATACAAATTCAGCAAAGAAGTCTGCCTTGGAATTTTTTTGGAGGATCAGCCATCCCAGCCACTAGAGATGAGCTGTATTCCCTTCTTTGTCTATTGATATCTAAACCTTGACTCAGACGAGCGCCTTTTTTGAAACTTGGTAAGCAAAGCAGCGCTCCTTTAGCTTCATTCTACTCTAATTAGTTACTTTTAATAAAAAGTAACTACGTAACTAGTTAATTTTTAAGATAAGTAACAAAGTAACAAATTACTTTTAAAGGTAACGTTCCCCACCACTGTTCTGAAGTCACGATGGCACTTGGTTGTGAATCACAGGTCTAATACGGAGCTATTTGGGAATCCTTCACATGAAACCGTTTTTGAGCATCTGGTTTAACAATGATGTATACCTTATGCATACTAATGCAGGCACATGCACACCTACCTCCTGCATGAGCGCACACACACATACACACACAGATAAACACACTGCACAGCAAGCAAACAACAAAAACCAAAACAATGGGATACAGAAATTGCAATTTTCTTTGCTGTCCTATACGCTTGAGTCAGTTCATGACCTATGCATTGCCTTGCTCCTGTATTTGTTGTATGCTCCAATAAAGCAGAAATACAATAAATAATCTCAAGAGGCAACAGAGGAAAAGACAACAATATGAAGCACAGAAAACAGCACATGTTTATAGTCACACAGACACATGCACACTACACTACACACACATGCCAGAAAGCTTGATGTTAACTCCATTTCCTTTTGAGAGGTACTTGTCCATCCCCTTTCTTACAAAACCAAGGGAACTTGTCCTAATGTTGTATTCAGAAGTCCATTTAGTGCATAAAATAATCCATAATGCTGCTCCTCCACCGCTGAAGAACTTTGTTCAGCTCGGCTCTGAGCAAATGAGCAGAGCTTCAAGGTCTGTTTCAGACTCTGCCTTTGCACAAGCTGCTTTTTCTTTTAAAGCCATTAAAGAATGGAATAAGCTCCCTGTCAATCTGAAAACCTGCACAGATTTCCATATTTTCTCTCGTGAAGTTAAAAAATTGATTTTAAGTAGCCAGTCTTGTCAGCATTAATTTGACATTTTGACAACCTGTTTTTATATCTTTGGATATATGCATGTAATACTTTGATATTTGTATTCTGCTTTGTATTTATTCCTATGAAATGTGCTATTGTGTGTGTGTGTGGGTGTGCATATGCCTGCGTGGATGTCAATAGGTTGTTGGTCCATTTGTAGTGGAGATGATAGGTTTTATATTGTTTCTTTTCACCTGGCCAGGGACTACAGATGGAAATGAGCTAGCAGCTAAATCTGGTCCAAAGCATCTTCTCTCTTTGTTTGAGATTAATGTATTTTGTACATGGTCCCTGATATAAATAAACTAAACTAAACTAAACTAAGAATCAATTTCTGTCACTCTATTAAATGGAAATGCTTTTCTAAATGAGCACATTAACATAACGTATACCAGGAAATTACTTTGTACCTGTACTGTCCTTGTTTTATGTAAATCTGATAACTGATTTAATTTAAGTCCATCAAGTGCATCAAGTGCCTTCTAGTTATTTAATGAACATGGCAGACCATTTTTCTGTCCCATGCAAAAAAAAAAACACACATCGATCATAGGAAATTCTTTCAGTCCATTCAATCTGTTCAAAAGTTCAAGTTTGTTTATTTCTACAGCTCTTTATCACAAGCATGTCTCAGAGACTTCACAGAGAATGAGCCTAACTAGATCTAACTGAACAACAATCAACATCAGGAAGAGCAAGACACGCAGATTTTAGTCCAATTGCTGACAGCCTACTTTGATTCCTTGTCTAAATAATCTGGATACTGTCTCACTCCGAACAACCACACTAAAGCCAGAGAAAAAGACAACCATTCATCTACAATTTAAACAGCATTCCTGGGCAAACCCTCCACTGGACTGGATGAAGCACTGTCTTTTGACTTGGATGCCTTTTCTCCTGCTCTTTTTGCTTAGGCACCACAAAGGATACCACATGCCAACAACTAAGTCATCTGATTGGTCAAAAAGCCCTAATCACACGGGACCGGTATTATGTGGGGGACCTCATGTAATTAATGAATTAATCCCCGACCTCGCACAGGAGAATGTCATTCGCTGACATCACTGATGCCCCAAATATAATTACATAAGGTCAAGATGTTACATTGCGTTAGTTCCTGATTTAGAAAAGCAAAACCTGAAATTTGTGCCCAAATGCATTCATAACCTTCCTCTATAATCCACTGCTGCCTCCATTTTTCTGCCTCTCTGCTGTTAATACAAATCACTTGACATCACCAGGCAATATCTGTCCCATGGGGCTAAAGATGCGTTCCTCTTGAGCTGATAATTCCCATGAAGCTTTACAAGATTTGTACCTTTTACGTCACTGTCATACAATAATTACAGAAATGCCCTCTTGGGTATTATTGGTATGAAATGACCCGTACCAACGCTTTTCCCTCCTGCAGCTCAGGGCAAGCTGCTGTTGAAACGGCACTTATTCCATTTGGCTGTGCAGGTTAAGGCTCACATTGGGCTGACTGCCTCATATATTTCTGACCTTTAATCTCTTATGAGCCCAAGCTCAGCCTGTTGATCCTCAGGCAGGGGCTTGTTGGTTGGTCCTCAATCTATAGGATGAAAACAAAAGGGGACAGAGCTTTTTCCATCAAGGCCCCTAGACTGTGGAATGACCTTGTCATTCCTTTAAATTGCTTTTAAAAACACACTTTTTTTAGGCTTGCTTTTACCTGAATTATGTAGACTCCCTTTGTTCTTCAAATTGCTCCTCCTGGGGGGAGCAATTTGAATTTGAATGCCACACAGAAAAATAAAGGTCCGAACCGCAAATGGTTCTTCGGAGTGATGTCAGAGAAGAACTATTTCTGGTTCCACAAAGAACCATTCAAGAATCTTTCGTCTTTATTCTTAGTTGCTGGATGGTTGATGATGGTGTAAATGTGGAAAATAACCAAACCCCTCCATAGTATATATTGTGCAATTGCAAATGAGGCTATACAAGGGCAGATAAACAAAACCACAATGCAGGTGTCTAAGCAAAGGAGTGTAGAAATTATTCTTTAAAGAACCTTGGTCTGAAAGGTTCTTTGTGGAACCAGAAATGGAACAACCATATTCGGTTCCTGTTTTTTTGTTTTTTTTTTAATATTTGAATCTCTGTATTCTCTACTTTTATTGTCTTATCCTTTGTGAAGCACTTTGTAACTTTGTTTTGAAAAGCATTATGTAAATAAAGGTATTATTATTAAGTCAGTTAGCAGAAACGGGCTTGTAAAATCATACTTGGCCAGAGTATACAGAGGATACACAGAGGCTCTCTGCACTCTCGCATTGTGCACTCTATCAGAGAGACGCACTCAACTGTGTCTTGGCTTTGCCAGAAAGCTGCTAAAGTCCAACTTCAGAGACTGGCTTCCCCCCCTCAGGGAGGAGCTCATAGGTCGTCAGACAAGGAACTCAAACAAACTGGCCATCCCAAGATGTCGAACTGAGAGATACAGGAGATCACCAATCCCCTATATGTGCAGACTCCTAAATGACAGCGGATTTTAGATTTGAGATATGAGATATTAGATTTTAGCTTAGATAACTGCAACATTTTGAATTTTTTAGTCTACTTAGTGTTGATGTTTTATTGTAACAGCAAAATAATTCAGTGTTTTTAATGACAATTGTCTTTATGAACCTGTAATGATTCTGAAAGGTCAATAAACAAATGTCAATAAACAAATGTTATCATTATAGTGTTACTTGAGCCTACAGCACTGAGACATGGTGAGGGACATGGCTGCCTCCTGGGCATTAGTCAGAGTCAGTCAGTGAATGATGTCCGCTCCTAACACATTCATAATGTTCCGCCGTCTGGATGTGACACATGCATATGCCGGTTTTGTCAAAACGTGATTTTATATCCCCCCCATATGACTTCAGTGCTACCAAGTAACCAGATTGGCAGGAAAGTGAAAATAGGTTATGTATAAAAATCCTGGATCCCTGATGTAAAGGAAGAAAATATAATGATGCTTGGTCTCTCTGACACCTGAGAGAGCGCTCAGAAAATTGTCGGGTTGAACTTGAGGAATTAGGTGTGTGTATATCACATAATTACATCCTGGGGGAGACTGCATTTACGCAATAGGTGTGATTGTAGCGTCTGTGAAGGCACATTGTTCCCTTCCCTCAGGGATTATATACTATACATAATCTAATATACTTAATGGAGTCTGTGTCATAACTCAGCAGGGTGATGTAACACAGCTAACCTCATGCGATCTACCACAGCAACATTTTGTGACACATAACACAAGAAATTCAAATCTATTTAATGATAAGAGGTGACATAAAGGAATATGAAACAAGGCAAACAATCTTTGCCTAATGGATGGACTGTAGGACATGCAAGACATGAACTTTAAATAGTTAAGTGGTGTTTTTCGTATCTGAGATGATGTTCAGTGCAGTCCTGAGTGATTTGATGCCATTTGATGGATGGACCTTTATCCAAAATGCCAGCAGTCAGTGTCAGCAGCTCACAGCAAAGTGAATTTATTAACCCAGCCACAGCTGGCAGCAAAGGTGACTTTTAGTAGCCTCTGAATGCTTATCTCCAGAGTTTTCTGAGGTAAATATATCCTATATATAGAAATTTTAAAGGGATACCAGGGACCTTGCAGAGGGGCAGAGGGGCACTGGGTCTGGTCTTTGCATGCTCTAAATACCTGCGTGACATCTTCTATAAAAGATTGGTTTCAGCCTAATAAGGTGTATGGAATCAAGACAGATCCTCCAATTCTGTCTGGTCTCATATGTGTGATAACATCACATGAGTTAACAAGACACTATATTAGCTTCAAACACTGAATGATAAGAAAGGAGAAAACCTACACTCAGTGAATGGTTTATTAGGTACTCTCCATTTGCAAACATGTATTGCTCCTACAGGCAGTAAGCCATCTGACTGCAGATTGGGATGTAAAGCAGGCTCACAGGCAGCAAAAGATTCAGTTAGTGTTCAATATAATGTTAAAATGGACAAAACAACTGACCTACACGCCATCGGTCATCAGAGTTTGATGCCATCACAAGTGAGAGAAACAAGGAAATACATACATAAGGACATACTATCACAAAAGTCAGATTCTAGTCTTAAGGTCTAGAATTCTGCACCCCAAGATATTTCCAGCTCCGTTACGATGAAGTTTGATCACAGAAGATGTTTCAGCGATCTAAAACATTAACAGTAAACTTCAGGTTTTGGTGTCAGTCCCTCAGAATCAAAGAACGTGGGCTTCTTTCTAGACTCACCATTTTGCACTGACGTTCAACAATCATACAGGGAGATATCCATCGCAGAAGAGGAGAGAGACCAATTTCTCCACTGACAGTAGCCTCAACAGACCAAAAAGCAATTTTTTAAATTTTATTTATTTATCCTTTATTTAACCAGGTGAGTCCTACTGAGATCGAAATCTCTTTTTCAAGGGAGCCCTGGGGCGAGTCAAAAGCAGCAGCCAATACACAACAATGACAAAGAGCAACAAGACAAAGACACAACAATAAATAACATAATAATAATACATACATTAAGTACAACAGCTGTATCACATTATGCTATATCCATTTAGCGTGACCTATTGTAGTAAAATGAGGAGGAAGGGAAAGAGAAAGCTAGGGCAAGGGTGGACAGAAGAGCAGGAGAAAGACACAGAATAGAATAGATAGATAGATAGATAGATAGATAGATAGATAGATAGATATAGTCTTTATTGTCCCACAGGAAATTTGTTTTCACAGCCAGCACACGCACAGAAACATAGATAACCACACCATACAGATACATACAGATACATAAACACATACCATCCCTCCTCCGTCTGTATCCCAGCACATATATCACATTCACAGATAAGTCTGGCTCTGTACAAGGTCAGCGAGGCAGTTTGTTCAGTATTGCTATGGCGGAAGGGACAAAACTTCTGCCCAAAGCGCGCTCTTCTCCATTTCAGAGTCCTGTATCTACGGCCTGACGGCAGTAGTGTGGAATATGGATTGAGGGGGTGATCGGTGTCATTCACTATTGTGAGTGCAACGCGTGTGATGGCTCTGTCATTCATGTCTGAGAGATTGGGTGTAGGGGAGTGGATGATTTTGGAGGCAACATGTGTGATCCTGGTAAGTTTGTTTTTGTTGGAGGTGGTCAGCATGGTGTAGAAACAGGGAGAACAGTACAGCAGGATGGGTTGGGAGAACTAGGGACGAGGATTATTGAAACATGGGCAACTTTCAGACTTAATTGATTGGAGCAGGCCTTTAAAGTCACCTATGGGAATGAGAGTATCTAACTTGGCATCCTTCTGAAGGAGGTTCCAGCACCAGGGGGCAGAGTAACTGAATCTTTCCGGGCCACAAGACATGCAGCCACAAGACGTTGTTGCATTTTTGGGGGGGGGCGCAACTCTTGCTCTCTCTTACTATATCTACACATATACGCCCATACACCCACTTTCGATTGAAAATAAGTTCACGGCCCTTTTCTGGACGTTGTAGTAAGTCAGTCTGGGAAATCACAAACTGAAGTAGAAGTACACAAGGCAGGTTGAGGGAAAGTGAGTTCACCGAAAAAGCAAATTACAACATTTCTTCAGAATCAGTGACTTCTTTTAAATCCCTTCTTAAAACCCATTTTTATAGACTTGCTTTTATGTGATGTCATCTTTTTATCATTTTTTTATCGTCTTTTTATCTTTTACTGGCTTTTTATTGTCTTTTTATGATCTTTTTATCAACTTTCTATTGACTTTTTACGTCTTTTATCTTTTATCTTAACTCTATCTTAATTTAATCTTACTTTTCTTCTATTATTTTATTTATTTTGGTTTTCATCATACGATTAAACTATTTACTTGAATGTTTGCTCTTTTCTACCTCTGTCCTCCTATGAACTTAATCCCTGTTTATTATTGTTTTATTGCCTTTTGAATTCATAATTTGAGTATTCCATTTTTATTTTGTCTGTCAACGCACTTTGTAAACTCTGTTTTTAAAGGTGCTATATAAATAAAGTTACTATTATTATTATTATTATTATAAAATCCTACAATGCACTGAACATCACAGTTAGGACTGAGTAACAAGCATATTCTCCAGTAACACAAGCACCTTCCATTCATTGGCTGGACTTGATGAGAGGGGGTGTGGGTATGTGTGAGGGTGGAAGTGCTGATGACACATCTACAGGCGACTGGGTTAATGGGACAGTTTGTGAACGTCAGAAGGAGGCGGCTTGTGGAACTCGTCACAAGTCGTTTCTGTGGTTATGAGGACTTTTCATCGAAATATCCACCTACTACCAAAAGCATCCAACTCCAAAAAACCTGAACGCTGGAATGAAACATCTCATCCAGTCAAAGCACTCACACTGATGATATCTAACAGTGTACCTATCCGAGGCTGGGTTTTTCGATTCAAACGATTATTGTGGACTTGCATGTGACAGAACAACAAACATCCCCAAGGCTCATAATAGCTGTCATTTCTCTTGTGTTATGTTTGGTGTTTGATTTCACTGTAGTGACAGGCAGAGAAGCCTTAACATTACTCTAATTGCTAGAAACACCTGGAATATCTCAGTACATATAATATAGGCCAGTTATCCACTGAATTTGATCAACGACAGAGCAAGTGGGTGTTGAGTAGGCAGATGGTGATCAATTAAATAGGTGTTTCTTTCCTGGTTACCCAGCAACAGTTCACTAAGCCTCAAAGGTGCTGTGAACTCCCTGCACATAATTACCAAACAGCATTTTATTTTCCTTAAGTGGTCTCACTCCAATCAGCCTGGAGTTAACATGGAATGGAAAGCAAAATCTCATTTTAAGCCCTAAATTGTCCAAATCTGACCTTTTCGGCTGGTTTTTAACATGGAAATAAAACACTGCATACAGGTCATAAACAGACTCTGTGTTGCAGTAGATAATGTGGCCAATGACAATGCCTCTTATTTAGTAAGAGGCTTAAATTTGCTTCATTAAGAGTGATGTATTATTGTTAATCAGACAGCCAAGTCTTTCAATGTCCACTATAACAAAGAGTAAGATACCTAAAACTCCTAAAGGAAGATCCTAAAACTTAAAAAGAAGTGAGTCTCTGGGTCGAATTTCCTTTCTTATGCAACACTCGGTTATAATCAGTGCTTAATTTGTAAATGATGAGGTCCCGGAACACCAAGGGGTCTGTGTTCCCGTGAGTCAGTGTGGAGGGAAAAGGTTCCTCAATATCAAGACAACAAGCGCATTGGAGGCAGGGTGGTGCTCAGTACAGCCATATAGCTTACTGTAGACAGCCTAAACATTACTAAATGACCGACTATATGACCTTAGAGCTCTGACTACTGGGGACCTATAACAATATTTGATTATTGTATAGGCTACATAATGCTCATTTTGTCCAAATCGATGGGTTTTTACAAACCTGCCCTTCAAGTAGTGGACAAATTCTGGTTACGCATTAATATTCAGCTCAAATACTTTCATAGGATATCTATTTTGAACGTAGGAAACAATGTCAGCGAATAATGAAATGACAGAAATAAAACGTGTCATGGTCATGCCATGCAGCTAGGCCTAAATGCGACACTCAGATGGACCGCGCTGGTTTTGAAATGCACTGCCCTTCACGTCAACCAATTATATTACCAATTATTTCTGGACACTCAACATAACATGCACAATTGCCATTTAACTGTGGGACTAACAGGTCTGCACTCAAATAATTAACAAATTAATTAACAAATAATTTCTGTTTTCATCTATGTAAATATGAATTTAGATGTTATTATCCCAACAGAGAACTGTAACACATGGACAGCAAATTCAACTGTCTTTTAGCCATGACAATGTCTGAAGTTTACCATAACATACTCTGCAGTGCAGCTCACTCATGTGATGTGATTACTATGCGCCTGTATCAGGAAAGTCATAGCTAGTTAAAGGCTAAAGTGAAGAGATAAGTTTTTAGCTTTCTTTTAAAAAATATTTAGTGAGCTGGCTTCCCTGATATCTATAGGCAGTGTGTTCCATAGCTTTGGGGCAGAATTGACAAAGGCTGCATCCCCGATTTTCTTTCGGCTGTTGCTGGGAACCTCCAATAAACTAGCAGCAGATGATCGCCGTGTTCTTGAAGGCAAGTAGTGAACAAGGGAGTTAGCAATGTAGCTTGGTCCTAGCCCATTAAGGGCTTTGTATATAAGGAGGAGGAGCTTAAAATCAATTCTAAATGTTACAGGAAGCCAGTGTAGAGCAGCTAAAACTGGACTAATGTGCTCTCTCCTCTCTGGTTCTGGTTAATAGCCGAGCTGCAGAGTGTTGAATGAGCTGAAGTCTCTCAGTGTTTTTTTCGGGAGACCTGTCTTCATATGGAAATAAGCCAATTAGGTTTTGGGAAGGGAGGGGAAAGGAAGAGTCAACTATTGGGATTATTACATGGCAAGACAAAAAAAAAAAAAAAAACTTTCATGCCACCAGAGGTGCCGGGTCCACGCAAATAAGTACCGGAATGCAGGTAGTCCAAAACCGTGAGGTGCTGGATCCTGTTCCGGCAGGAACAGGATCCAGCATCCAGGATCCAGGATCCACAAATTAAGCACTGGGTAGAATTATTCTCAAGTGAAGGAACTGCATTTTCACAGTGCATTTAATTAGTCTGGTTATGAGGATTGTTCAATACCATGACCATCTAATGCAGTGTGAGACACTCTGTGATGTGGAAATGAGGAGGAGATCTAACAGAGGCTGGACCGAACGTCGTAGCATCGCCTCCAATACTCCATCAAACATCAAAAGTGAAATGTTCGCCACGCAGAAAATCATGACCTGGAATGCAAAATCCCCATCACTTCAAACACTATATAAAACTATATTCAATGTGCGAGAGGATAGTGTCTAGCCCTGTTGCAAAGCTTTACAATGGATTATTTATTTATTTGGGGGAACTGAACTGAACAGAGCAGAGCTGAACAGAGGAAAAACACAGTAGAATAGAAGAGAATAGAGCCGAATAAACACAACAGAGCAGAACAGAACAGTGCAGAGCGAAGCACAAACACATCAGAACAGAAATCACAAGAATGGAATTTTAAAAGTCAAGGCCACAGCGTCTTTTCATGTCAAACATGATTGCATAGCTTGGTTTGCATGGAGAGAAATGATATGTTTCCCTGCGTTACATCACTGCAGAACAGCAGCAGTCCATTCTGTCAGTTCTACACAGTAATGCTGTTGATTCATGTGTTGTACCTGCAGGCTACTGTGCCTCCTGATGCTTGACATATAGAAACTATAAGGGCCATGTTGTTGGATGCTGTGAGCACTGAAGACACATTATAAAACGTCTCATAAGCACGAGTCGAACTTGGTTTGTTTTGTGGTCCTGTAAAGTATTTTTTCTATGCGTGTAGTTCCAGAGAACCATTCATACATTTAAAGGATCTGAGATTTTCCGCAAAATTAGCCTGCAAAATGCAAAATGTCATGATCTACACCAAAGTCGTTAAGCATTTTTACATGAAGAAGATGTCAGTTTGAACTGGAAATCACAAGACCTCTGAGTTTGAAAATAAACAGCAATTCATTTTTTACTTTCCATAACTGTAGGAATTATGGACATGGCAGATTTGTATTGGATTAAAGTTACAGATGCCATTGGTAATAATTGAAATGACAGTATAGTTAGACTGTACCAAACTATATATTCACATATACACACACTTTTGTTTGCTCTCGAATGTTTTACTTGCTGAGCTTCAGGAAAACAAAGAAAGATTAAAGCAAGTTAGTCTACAGTAGTATGCAGTGGACCTACTTATATATGATGTAGTGTAGTTAGTTTAGTTATAAACATAGAAGCAAAGTGATTAAAAAAAACAGTGACAAAATATGATGATATAAAACAGATATAAATTACTAATTTGTGCAGGTGAGATAAAAAAAAAAAAACACAAGAGACTTATAACAACATCTCACCTCGAGACAAACAAAAGTCAGAAACAAACAACTAAAGTAGAACCCAGGGAAACGAGCTTGTGAACAGACGGTCGCCGGTTTGAGTCCATGGACCGGCTGGGATGATCTGGGTGGGGAAAGTGAAAAAGAAACATACACCCCTCCCTCAACAACTACGACTAAGTCCTTCCAGTGTAGCTGCTCAGTCCCAACAGTAGAAGACTGAGGTTGCCACGTCTAACTATGGATGTGAAGGAGGACGTTGCTGAAAAAAAGCATGCATGTCCAACATAATTTCCCTGGATAAGTAATGTTTAAAAAACATCTCAAGTGCATCCTGGAGGCTCAGTTGGTAAAAGTGGTTCAAGTCCAACCTCAGATCTTTGTCTCAGGTCCCCCTCTGTCTTTCCTGTCTCTCTCTCTACTATGCACTATCAAATAAACACAAAAACACCACAACAACCTATATCAGCAATCAGTAGGAATCACTGACTGAATTGATCTCCTACAGTCTCTGAGGGAAGTAAAATCTGACTCATCGCTCCTTTAAGAACCATAACAGATTTCACTGGGGACAGAAGCTGGTGTTGTGCTTTTTATGAGCCTCTGATGATCATAAAGTTGATATCTAGGGAAAGAAAGCTTGAAGCAAGCTATGAAAAGTAGACCACATCCATGCTCATGCACACATACAACCATGGACACACACATACATCTCCTTACTGTCCTCAACTCTTGCCTGTTCACATAGTCGTGTTCTACTTTCTTGGTTTAGTGTAACTTCTGGAAAAGTCGAAGACCACAAAATACACCCAAACCCTTTCTGTTTCTGCTCAAATACAAAGCCTACACTCTCATCTATTAGGCAAAAGTTTCAGGCCTGAAATCCAGAGGTGGAAAGTAACTTCAAAACATATAAATATTCCCTTTACAGTACTTGATACGAGTGTTTACACTGTGTTTCTGTCCTCTACATTTATGAGCAAATGTAGAGGAGAGCAAAAGCCTCGTTCTTGATGTTTTATGTTTATACATTCTTTTTAGACACCAAAATCTGATTAGATTTGACATTTGTTGCTTGAAAGTAACTAAGTACTTGAGTATATTTTTCTGAGCAGCTAGAATAACGTTCAAGCTCTTACTTTAACTGAAGTAGTAATACTTCTACTGAAATAAAACAGTCCAGTACTCTTTCCACCTCTGCTGAAACTGGGAATTGGGGAAATGTATTAAACATTATTACATGTCTTTCTAAGGTCTCTGGGATCAGCATTTGAACATACTTTCAGACTGATTTTGATAATAATGAACAGGGGTTTGATGCAGTGGGCCCAGAACATAGCCTAATTAACTTGTGTACTTTGTTAAATTGTTGTCTTAGATTACTGTGTATACTGTGTTTTGTTCGTTGTTTTTTTTCATGTGAATGTCCATCATCCTTTAATGCATATGACCAAACATTCAACAAACAATTTCCCATCTGAGAATAATAACATTCACCTGTAGGCTACCTGAACTTGTAAATGAAACAACTGAAACAAAGATGAAAAAAATATTAATCAGTAGAAGTATACTGAGCTTTGTGTAGCCACCGCATCACACAACAGATTTGTCAACAACATCACAATGCACATGCACGCAAGTACATAGATCATACATACAAACTCATGCAAAACGTGCTTTAATTCACACATGTTGAGTATGAGACAGTAGTTCTTTAAAATAATAAAAGGTAATAAAAAACACAATAGTTTCAAATAATAAAAGCAGGTATAATCAACCAGTGGTTCTTTAAAATAATAAAATAATATAGTACTCCTACTTGTTGCTATTTAATATATTGATGGAGGATGGAATAAATGAACTCTTGTACCGGTTCAGTCTGCAATTTGTCATCCTGAACCGTCGGCCTGAGGGCAACACCTTGAATTCTGGGTTCAGGATGTGTGTTGGGTCATTCAGATTTTTCATATAAAGACTGAAGATAGTGATGTTCTTTTTTCCCTATATGATCTTCATGGCCGTTTGGATGAGACGTGCGAGCTTAGACTTAGACTGTGCTGACAGGTTACCATACCATACTTGTATGCCATATCGAATTATGCTCTCTAAAATCATTTGATAAAACAAGAACTATTTTACGAGAGAAGAACAAGAACTAACAAGAACTATATTACTACTATTTACTATTTACACCATCAAAAAGTACATCCTCTGTTGTAGCCTAGAACAAAGGTTTTCAACATGAACATGCCATGTGAGCGAACTGTCAATGTGAACACCAAGATATTTATATGAAAGAACCTGATTTATGGGTACATTGTGAATGAGTACTGGACTGTGGTCACCAATTGACTTGACTGGGTCGAATATTATCTCCTCAGTTTTTTTCACATTCACAATAAGGTGGTGAGCATCACACCCATCCACAAACTGTTTGATTTCGGAGTGGTAAAGTGATGTGTCTTGATCTCTGTACAGTAAGTCAAGAATGGCGTTGTCATCAGAGAATTTCACAATGTAATTTTGTGGGTTTTTGCTCACACACCCATTCGTGTATAATGTGAAGAGAACTGGGGAGCTCACACAAAAAATACCATTTGATAATAAAATAATTTACATTCATCTGTTTCAATTTGTCCAGTAATAAATACGGCTGAAGAGTATTAAAAGCTGAACTAAAATCAATAAAAAGTAAGCGTGCATATGCCTTAGTGCAGTGATTCTCAATCTTTTTCATATCAAGGACCCCTAATTTAGTCCACATTAGAGCCACAGACCCCCAGTTGATGAGATTTTGTCTCTTGGACCCAAGTCTGAGAATATTTTTGTTAGATATGATTTTGTCCAGAATTACATGACTATCTGTATTGTAGGCAGAGTGAAATTATGATCAAAACAGTTATTCTTCTACATTCTCTAATTGTGTTAACTTCTTGTTAATGAGGTAATGGTGAAGTTTAACAATTCATCAATTTGCTGGGGACCCCCAGGAACCTTCTCAAGGACCCCTGGTGGTCTCCGGACCCCATGTTGAGAACCACTGCCTTAGTGTCCTCCAAGTGTTTAAGGACTATAAGCGGATGGTGCTGCTGACTACATCATCTGTGCTCCTTCCTTGTCTATAAGCAAACTGCCAAGGGTCTAACTCTGGGTTTACCTCAGTTTTCAGTAAAGACACAATATATTTCTCAGAATTTTTCATCACAGTTGAGGTCAATGCTACAGGCCTGTAATCATTGTTCTCAACTGGGCAGGACTTCTTTGGAACTGGAGTGATAACAGTTTTTTTTTTTCCATATTGCAGGAACAGTGTGCGAGTCCAGTGAGCGCTGAAAGAGTGGACACCAAGCTGGGGTAAGGCTCTTCAGCGCAGGTTTTTAGGAGGCAGAAATCCCATCTGGTCCACTGGATTTCTTTTAGTGCATAACTGACGGAACAGTGACTGCACCTTAAAGCTATCCACCTCAGGCCTTATGCTCGTGTCGTCCTTGAGAGAGTCTAAAACAATATTTCACTTGTTGGAAAAATCATGGGTTTGGAACCTGAGGTAAAAGCCAAGTTCAGTTCATTAGCTTTCTGTTGGTCATCAGGAGTAGAAATATGTCTTTCCGTATTGGTGATGGCTTTCATTGAATCCCAAAGTTTTTTTAGAGTTCATAGTGGTGGCCCAACCCGGTCCTTGTTTCTAAATGCTGCCTTTTTCCTATTAATGCAGTCCTTCAGTTCCTTAGCTATATATGGTTTATTGTTCGGGTACACAATTACGTCCTTTTTAGTGAGTACATTGTCCACACAAAAATTTATATAGCCCGTTATCTGTCTCTGTATTCTATGGTATTTTTTTAATCTCCTATGGTTTTACTATAATATTACTTTTATCACATGATATTCCCATAGGATTTTATAGCCTGCAATAGTTTTGCGGTGAAATTTGCACAGTAGCCTTCTAAAATGTATTATAGTGTTAACTTAGTTCTTTTTTTTCTTCTGACAGTTTTCACAACAAGCATCAGATCAGATGGAGAGAGGGGAAGGGGGGATGTAGGAGCTAAACCAGCTAAATTTGTTTTAAATGTAATTAAACTAAATTGGCAGTTGGCTGTTGCTGCATAGAGGTTTCAGTGCTTCTGAAGGCAGAGTAACCAAGCTGGCAAGGATAAGTAAACATGCAAACTAGATCTGAAGGACATCAACTCCAATGAAAGGTAGGGATATGTTGTCTGTGGTAGCCTATTACACTTACAGTAGGATGCTACAGTTACCTTATATTACTAGTGGTATGTTTTTCCCAATAGTATCACCAATATTCCTATAGGGACTTATAGTGTGTCTGCAATACTCAATACTGACTTTATAGTCACCTTATCGTACTTTATGGTAAATTACTCTCCTATAGTATCACTATAATAATCATATAATATTCTATAGGGACTTGTAATGATATTTGCATAATATTCTTCTAGAAGTCATTATAGGATTTCCATAGTTCTTTTTCTTGAGGAAATAAAGAGAAAAACAAAACAGTTTATTCTAAGGTGAAGGTTTAGCTGTCACTTGCCTTTTTAACATCGGTCACCAGTCATTCCGGAGTGAAGTTAAATTCCCACAGGTTTGTAAAACTGTTCCGCTGGAAGCTGGAAAATAGGAGATTGTCCTGGTAGATGGTTTGTAATATTCCCCGGGGAAAGCTGGTGAAAGTTCTTCTCCAGACTCACTCCGGCCAGAGTGAAGCGCAGAAACACTCTGCTCCTCCACTGTCGGAGAACCGTGTTAAGCCAGCCAGGGTAAAAATATATATTTAAATACTTCCTGTCTCACCTTTCAAAATAAAAGCCCCAGGGACGAAGTTTTCTCTGTTGTCATGTGAAAGCCTTGTAACTCCAATTTCGATTATGTCCATGTTTTAACTTCAGTTGAGGGACTCCATGCTCCTCTATGGGTTCAGCTATTTCTGCCACCTTTGGTCATATGAAACCTTTTTAAAACCCACTGGAGAAACTCAGTGCATAGTGGTCAAGCTGCACAGCAGTAATACAAATTAGCTACCAAAGTGAAAATAATAATAATACTTTTAAAGGGTCAATAAGTAAGATTTTTACTGCCCCAGACCACATAATGACCAACTCTGGAGGGGATTGATATGGTGATCAGTACCAATGACTCAACATCTACTTCTCCAGGTGTTGAGATTTCCAGCCTTCAGAACTCACTTTCTGGTCCAGACTCTGTTGGTACAATAACACTGTAATTTTAAGACATTCCCAATCTCCTCCACCTATTTGCATTTCCACTGCTCAGTGAAGGATGGTGGTACGAGCGATCGCAAGACGTTTAAGCTACGAAAGCTGCAAAAGCCTCGTTCTCAACCCAAGGAGGCAAGTGACCTATCGGTATTATTATTGCTAGAGTATTTTTGCACAGTGATATATTACCTCTTCACTAGCCTAGAGCTTTCTGTAGGATCTCCGCTGCAGGATTATTATTCAATTACAGGCCACCGTAGCTCAAGGGGACAGGAGGAGGAGGAGTGTGTGTGTGGTGGTAGTGGTGGTGGTGGGGGGTGGTGGGGGGGGGGGGGGGGGTTACTGTGAGACTTCTGTCAATGTTGCTGCAATCACTACTGGTCATCAGTAGAGTTCAATAAAGGTCAGAGATCACTTAATGTCTTTTTAATAAGGAAATTAATGTACAAGCCACCAAAAATACACAAAAAAGACTCAAACTACATGACTGTGAAAAATATAAAAAGGCTCAAGTGCAAAACCTAAGCCAGAGAAGTTGGAGTTATGGCTACTATTTTGCAAAGTTTATTTTCACCCATCACATCTGTGGCACAATTATTCCAAAGGGATATAAAAATGGGACCGTGTGTCAAGAAAACTTTTATTTTGAAGGCAAATTATCTTATTTCTGGTCTTGTTTGGCTATCTCTGGCTGGCTTGACGCAGCTGTGTTGGAGACTGACTGTCCGTGCAGAGACCCAGTGCGCTCGGGCGATGCGCAAAGCGGACTCTATAAGGGCGCAGTGGGGTGGTGAATCATATCGTTTGGTCACAAAACGGCTTTGTTGCCGACTGGATGATTAATCGCGGAAACAAACGCATCCCTACTGTGGAGGGAGGTGGAGGCGCAGTGCAGCCTCCACCTCGGATGCCCCCGTAGAAACTCAAAGTAGCAAAATGCGTCACCAAGCCCCTCTCTCTCACATAATCCACATAATCCCAACGTCAGTAAAAATAAAAGGTGGGTGAACTGTGATCTCCAGTGGGTGACCATAAGGCAGACAACCATCAAAATTAACAAAAATCAATTATAATTTCAGAAAAGCAGTAGTTTATACTCTTTTTCTTAAAAGACTCTATCCTCATATATCATCCTTGATGCAACTGCTGCTATGAATTTACATCATGAAGATTTATGTCAGCTTTAAAAAGCTGGGTTTACCCTCCATTAAGTCTCTAGTTGATCTGGTGGATGGATGTCCAAACTTTTTCATGTGAGGTGGGTGAAATAAAAGATATGTAGTCTTATGAACCCTGAACACCCAGCCGCCTACATAAGCTCTTTTTTATATGCCTTAATGTAGTAAACGTCCAAAGGGGCCAATAGTTAAATTACATTAAAATAAGTCAAATTCTAATCAAAATATGTGTATCATCCACTAGCAGCAAGGCCAAACATATTTTGTGGAGGACATATGTATTGATTGTTAAAGATTTGGATTTTAACTAAGTAAACCTTTTATAGTTACAAAGAAGTTTTAGTTGTAGCTGTCAAACTGTCCTGTCAGTGCTCCTGTCAAGAGATTTGTCGACCAATTTGAGAATAAGAGTGTGATCACACCTTTTCTATTTGGTCTGAACCATAATGGAAAAGTTAACTTTGATGCATTTTCGCACTTTTTTTCATTGACTAAAGGAACTAAAGGAGTAAACGCCTCAGAGTTTAAACCGCTCCAAACATGCTTGGTGTGAAAGCATCCTAAAAGGAAATGAAATCCCATGATGCCATATTTTGTTGTGCTCACATTTAGACTAAGGATTGTGCTTTTAAACAAAGGAGTTCTTCAAGTGGAATTGCAAAACATACAGGTTCACAGTGAAGTCAGACAGATTTAGGAGATTGTTTTGATTGCCAGTTACGAGTCAGGAGTGAGACATCTGCCTCTACGTGAGTTTGTGTGTGTGTTTGTGTGTGTGTGTGTGTGTGTGTGTGTGTGTGTGAATCAGCCTCAGGTTAGAAGAAGGGGGGGACCATTTCATATTTGCCTCAAAGAGCTGTGGATGCTTTTAGGATCACAGCTGCACATCTCCTTTCAATTTCCCTTTGTGAAGAGGACCAAAGGCTTGGAAATAGCTCACAATTTTACAAATGGCTTTCATTTTTTCATTGCTCTCTCCTCTCTTTTCCTTTGCCTCTCACTCCCCTGTTTCCCCCTTCAGAAAATCCCATTTGCAGCTGCGATAATGAACAGTTTCCAGGCTTAATACTTGTTAGTCTTTATCTGCTTCCCTGCAGCCCTTTATTCACTTTCTCCTCTCACAGACTGCACTGGTATTGCTTTACATTCTCATATGCTCTCACACAGGTAGGGTGCCCATAAACACACACACATACACAAACACACAAACACACGCACAATCACTTGCCTCATTTCTTGGGGTTTGTGATGTATTTGTTCACTCTCTTGTTTTTGTTTCCTTGTTTTTACCTGTATTTGTGTCCTTTGTTTTCTTTAAGGCACTTTGTGACTAACAGGTTTGGTAGAAGCGCTCTCTAAATAAACCTGAAACTTGGCTAGTCATTATGCAAAAAGCATCTAATATTCAAAGAATATATATAGTATGAATCTCCAGTTCCTCTCTCTCTGTAGCACCTCGGGGCCATACAATGTTAGATGCTGCATGTTACCAAACTGGGTTTTCTAGCTGCAGGTTATGAATACAATGACTGCAATCCTTGTTTGAATGCATGGGCATATTGCGCAGACCTGTAATTATAATTATGAAAGGAATTAATTTCAAGGACAAGTGACTATTGTGCTGTAACGTTAATCACACAGACCAAGGTGACGTCTCAATTAGAGGGAGTGTGTGCTGGTATGAGGCTGCAGCAAGGTCCTGGTGCGATGAATACGCTCTTGTGGGAAAATATATAAACAACGTGCAGGGGATGCATGATCTTTCAGTTATTAATGTGAAGAGGGGATGGAAAAGGCAACATCATTGAGCGCAAGGCTGAAAAAGTCAATGGAAACAAAGAACGAGGAGGCGATACACACTCAACCTGACAAACACAGCTTGCCAGCCAAGACACTGGCTCTTGTTTTGTCTGTTTGTATCAGCGCTGTGATTGTGAAGCCGCCTCTCACTTTGGCTCCTCTTTTATTGTATCGGACGTGGGAAACAAGAGGATCATTATCCTTCGTTCTGAAACTGGAGCCGCTATTAAGTCGAAGAAAGCACAAAGGACTCACATACTGTGCTCTGAGCTGTAGATGTGGTGAGTGGCTCTAAACAAAAGCCAATCATCAGCATATGCTGTGAAGTTTGGGTTAAAAATTCACCACTCTAGAAATGTAGGCTGTAATAGCTCCCACAGTGGGAGATTGGAACAGCAGGAATTGTACAGTAGGTCCCAAAGATTAAATTGTTTATTTGTTTCAAGATTTTTTTTTGTTTCCCAATTGAATCCCTGTTGAGTTGGACACAAAATGGACTGATCCATTTTTCAGTGCATTGTGGCAAAATGGTCTCACCTCTAACTAAAACGAGTGTAATTACAGCCTTAATACAAAGGGTTCCACAACAAAAAAAAAAAATCAATGAAAAACTAATTGGCTTCATATATTTACCCAATCAGCAATCACCATGCAGTTCCCTTCCCCAAGGAGTCTTTCAGTAATGAGGACACATAGAGCCTGTTTCCTTGTTTGTTTCTACACATCCACCTCCAATCTGCTTACCAAGCTGCTTTATAAACAGGTGTGAGCCTCCCAGGCTGCTGATTGTCCCTTACAAAACAGCCGTGAATGTAGAAGTCACATTGTCAAGACTGGTGTTTAAATCACACATTTAGAGCAATGAGTTCATCCTCTTAAGTAATGTGGCCTTAAAATAGTAGTTATCAGACAGTTTTTATAAAAAGAAAAAAAGTGAAAAGTTAGCAATTGGTCAAAGCCAATGATTGGTCAAAAGACAGGAAACTTAGAGTCACAATATGCAACTTTTTTTACATTAAAATAACTAAATAGGTTATAAATAAATAGGATATTTTATACATTATCAGTCTGTGTCTGATCCTGTGCTCATGCCTAAATATCCCATTTGCCTGAAATTGGCTTTTCAATGATTTTCAGGACATTTTTGGGCGTAACCCATTAGCTGTGGCTGGGTTGAGGCTATCAAGTTGAGGCTAGCGGCCACAAAGTAGGGAAGTCACAGCAACAACAGCAATGGAGGAAAGCAGTAAGAAACAAAAGAAAAGCAAAGCCAAACATGCAACAGACAAGACCAGTTTTTAAAAAAATGTTGTGAACATTGGCATTGCTTCTTTTATTGCAGATTGGCTGCATTCGCCATCTGCTTCTTCAACACCTGTGGAGGCTTTACAGATGCCAGTTACCTCAGCCTCAGGATAGATGCTATTTCAAGGTAGACAGCTCATCAAGATGAGTGACAGGTGATGGGGGCGGGACCGTGACCAACACAGGGAGAGGAGGAGGAAATACAGTGAGAAAATGCAGGTCTCTGTCCTCTTCCAAGTGAACAAGTGAACGGAATCTGAACCAATTAAAGGGAATGACCCCAAAACGCAAGGTATTATGGGTATAAGGCGATGGATGTTGACATCTGATAGCCAGCAGTTACATCTGCCTGGGAAGCTTAGCATAACAAAATGAACTGAGGGCAAACCACCCGCCAGGTGACAAAAAGGTTTAAGCCAGGTTTCTGCAAGCTGGAAAATGTGATAAGTATTGGTAGTAATGAGGTTCCTGTCAAGTCAACCACTCATTATTGAGGAATCTGACATTTACTAAACCAATTTTTAATCCAAGTTAGTTTGGATATCAATGAGATTCTATGCCTGTACCAATATCTCTATACCTGATCTTGATAGGGATTCAATTGTTTATTTTAGGTCTGTTTTTGCTAAGCCCTTGGGACGTACAATCAAAAGGTGTGTCCAAGACAGATGTAAGACTAACAGATTAGAATAACAGGCAGTTATTCCATTATCAATAACTAAAGCTCCCAAACTCCATCTAAAAGTCGACCTGACATCACCGGCCTCTTTCCTGTGTCTCATGATAAGTTGAGAGGAAATTTAAAGCTCACTCTCAAAAGTTCAAACTCGTTCTTCAATATAATTTGCACCTGCAGGTGTTGTTGACCTTTTCTAACTGCTGGCGAGGATTGATGGAAGCTTGGTTTCAATTTCCACCACCTGGTAAGCGGTGGGACTCTTGGTGGGGCCGATAGACGGGGAGAAATGTAGCTTCCTATGACTGTGGTTGAGGTGTTGTTGTCCAGGGAGGCGGGGGTGAGGGTGAGGGAGGCAGTAGGAGAGACGGGGTGAGTCTGCGACCAGCCGAAGAGGCCAGAAGAGGCGGATAACGGCTGGGACACTTTCATCCTTTCTCTACCCGACCATGACTGAGGGCTCTGCACCCTCCAAACACGTCCGCTCACTGTTTGGAGGCTTTGGAAGCGGCGAGCATCAGGTGCTCGTTCTGTCGCTCTCAAACAATCCTTTCCTCCTCTTCAGAAGCCATCTCAGCGTTAAATCATCCCCTCTGTGGGGGAAGAGACTCATTCGGGGGAATCCGTCAGAAAGCCCAGTATTCTCCTATCAATTTCCAGGACATTTAGATGCAGCATGCATGGGGGCATTTGGGTCCATTTGCCTCCGCCGGCCCCTTCGCACGCTTTAGTCGCTCCAGCCTGCTCTAACACCTTTAATGGAGCCTTTCTAGGTTCAGATTCGGGTCAGTTGAGAGACTTTGCCTGTTTTCTTATAACAGCTCTCTGGACTGTGAAAGTTGTTCTTGTTTTCGAACTTCACAGCGGAACCCACACAAAAAAGCCAGATCAAGCCCCCAATTCAGACTACATCTGTGCTAGTGATCGAACTCCAGAGAACATAGTAGTCTCAAGGTGAAAGTGGAAAGCCTCTCTGATCTTATCTGGTATGCTCAATGGATTTAGTTTGGGGGGAAAAAAAGTAAAAAAAAAATGTAAAAAATAATGGACATTGGGTGTCCTGGTGGCTCAGAATCAAGCCCAGGACCTTTGTCGCATGTCATCCCTCTCTCTCCCAGTCTTTCCTGTCTCTCTCAACTTAAAAAAACAAACAAAAAAAAACTGTCTAATAAAGGCAAAAGAGCCAAAAAATAATCTTCAAAAACAATGGACATAGCACTTGGAAGTTAATGTTAATCAAATGATCCAACCAAATCTTTTATCACATATTCAAAATGTAGGCTCTACAAATTATAAATCTACCATGGATAAAAGTCAAGTCAAGTCAAGTCAAGTTTATTTATATAGCCCTTTGTCACAAGCATGTCTCAGAGGACTTTACAGAGAGTGTGTCTAGATAGGTGAGAGCCAGGAGACTCTTCTCTTTACCAAGTTATGAGCCATAAAAAGACTTGGACTGGGAGATCGAGGACAGAAGAGGGCAAAACATTTAGGAGCGAACATAAGGATAAGTGAATCTAGTTGTTAACCTCATCACAGTTAAACACTCTGCAAGTCTCATACAAAGAAAATACTAAAGCTGGGTATAATTCCGTTTCAGTGCGGTCAATTCAAAATGTTGATGATAGAGCTATTTTTCATTAGGCTGGATATGACACTTCTGCCAAAAGGTCTTCAATATTCAAATTTTGAAGAAAATCCACTTGCTGCATTGAAAGTGAACTGAGACCAGCCTCATTAACGTCACACCTCGAGGCGAATGGGGAAAGACGGATAATAGATTTGCATAGAGGGGCGAGCTCAGTGTAGACTCCCTACTGCTTATGATTTAATTGCTTTAGCATTGTCAAATTAATTCTAATCCTGACAAAGACCAAAGGTCAAACACATTACCATGTCAAACACACACTCTCATGTACACACATATAATCTCTCTCCCCTCCATCTCTTCCCACATCTCTCTGTCTCTCTGTCTACACTGTCTGTGTGTCTTTTTATGTTTAGCTTTCTCTCCACCGGAGCAGAGGGGCTCCGCCTCATCTAACGCTGAGTTTCATAACCAAGACGCACCTGTTCGATCAACACTGTGACAATTATATAACTCAACAGCAGCCCAAAATGGAAAGCACAGGTGTACCTTGCTGCTGCATTTCATCACTTTGTCAACGAATGCCGGGTGTTTCATTGAGAAGATTAGCATGAGTCCATATGGTCTGACTGGAACTCTTAACTGTTGTTTGAACAAAGTGTGCACACACATATAGGGGTGTGTAACAGTTTATATATTCACACATACACACACAAACCTGTCAGAATTGATTTTGCTTGTGAATGTGCATTATTCATTATTAATTTATTTCTCATTATACTGATTATTGTTACTCAGTGTGTTGTTGCACTGGTGCAATTGACGTAGAAAGAGCATAGGCCTTATGTGAAGTGAGAAACCGCAAACTATATTAACCTATATAATCCCAAGAGTGAGACGTGGAACATGCAGCAACACGTCTGCCAAGGGTGCGTTCACACCAAGCATGTTCAGAACCTCTGGAGCATTTATTCCTTTTTGTTCGATTTGTTTGGCCAGGTGAGAATACCATTCAGACTCAGGTGGCACCAAATAACGGCAACAAGACGCCTGAAAATGTGAGTCCTCTTCCAAGGCAACTGTGGTGCGGTACGTTAGGAGTGAGAACATAATCTGAACCAACTAAAGGAAACAACCCCAAAAGACAAAGTTTTATGGGTATAAGGAGACGGGTGTTGATATCTGAAGTTCATGTTTGAAAAGAGAACAGAACAAAATTAACCCGAAGGCAAATCACAGTCTGGACAGATGCTCATATTCAGCTGCTTCTTCATGTGTTCTGAACTGGTAAGTACACCAGAGAAGGTACATTGCAAGTCCATCATGCTTAGCTAAAGTTACAGGAACTAGAATCAGATTTGTTTTGACCCTCTGCTGCCAAAATGCCCAATAAAAAGAGTTACCTGTGAGTCTGTGTGACTTTTGTTTACAAGTTTCCTTAAAGTTGGGCAGTGTGAACCTAAATGAACCAGACACAAAAATGCAAATAAACACAACAGCAAGTAAACGTCTGACCTCATAGAAAATGAACTGTAGGTATGATTGCACCTTTAGTACGCACTGCAGAACTAAACATTTGTAGATCTTAAGTTTGTTAAGCTGTGAGAGATGATGTGACACTTTGTGATTTTTGAGATGTGACTCTAAAGATCAGATTTTTGGCATCATATTGCTGTACAATAAACAAACAAAATGTCTGTCATGGGTTTCCTCTGGCTGTATTCATTTAAAACTGTGTCTACATTGTTTTAACCACTCTCCTGCTGGACGATGCGTCCAAACTACATAGAAATCTAGTCAGAATGGGAGCCATGTCTCAATGTCACTGTCAAAATCTATTTTTTTTGTGTATCCAGAACTGTCACTTAATTTTCACTTTTGTGTCTGAGATTGAATTTTTAGCCCAGCGACAGCAGGGGCTCCATGGATCGCTTTGTCACTCTGTCGCTCTGTTTCTTTTGGTGACGTGGGTGAAAGTGTGCTGCAGAGAGTTAGACTGCAGACCTGAGCTCGATTCTCGGCAGGTACACTTCCACAAAATTCAATGTTACAGGGCTGTTAGACTCTTAGTCTTGTTTGATAACAATTTGATTTTAGACTTTTAGAACCAGCAACGGTTGCTGGCCAAGGTTGGATCAGCCATCAACCATCAGTTGCACACACCACTCACATAATGCACACACACATACCAACACACACCCTCGTGGGTAATCTGTAATTGTGTGACTGACTCAGATGTTCATTAGGAAGGAAATTCCTGTGGTGTATTTAAGTTGAAGGTTAGAGGACAGATGGTATGAAACCTTTTCCACCTCATCAGAGTGCTACCATTTATAGCCATGATGGAGATCCATTTCAAAAGCACCTCATAATCACAGGATGAAGTGAGGGCCTGCAGTCACGTGAAAAACCTGGCAACTCCAAAACGTGTTGTTTGGGCCCTGCATGAGACTTATGGAAATATCTGAAACATAATAGATCATCCTGTGTGGGTCCAGTTTGGGCTTCGTTCCCTCAGGTTCTGGAGCTGCTGCCCTGCTCGATCCAACAACCTCCGCATGAAGTTAACATGAACACAGGTATTAATAGGACAAATTTTCCAGATATCGACTCCCATCGGTCAGTTTCCATTAGTCGGTTTCTGTAGCTCAGGTCGGCTAGCGTGAAGCTAAACTTGTGCTTTATGTTGCTTGTGTTCACCGCCACGTTACCCTATAGTTCCGTTTTCAAGTTTTCCACTCTAAAGTGTCGGCAGGCCTTCTGTTCGCCCACATTTTGCCTGATCCTATACAGCAGACCGTCAGGGTGTGAGAGGATGCGTGGCTTTGTCATCCAGCTTTACATCATCCTCCAGGTCTGGGCCGACGCATTTTTATTGCCTGACTGACTTAACGGCTGACTGAGATAAATCTTTTTCTTCTGATGTAGCAATCACCCGGTAGGTTTTAGGCTTGCAGCAGGATGTGCCGTCTTTTCCTCCGCAGGCTAATTTCCCAGAAGCCCCCTGGGGTGTCACTCTGCTCTTTTCACATTCTTTGGAAAAATTTTTGCACATACCTGTACATTTCATTCACTTGAAAAAAAAACCAGTTATATTGTTATATTGCACATATATATTTGTACATATTTTTATTTCTTATTTCTTATTATATTTTTATTATATCTTTAATTGTATTATTATTATTTTTATTTTATTTTATTTTATTATTTTTATGTTTATTGTATGCACCTCCATGCCAAAGCAAATTCCTTGTACTGTGAAAACTTACTTGGCAATAAACTTTATTCTGATTCTGATTCTGATTCTGATTTGATTGCAGAATTATGAGTTCAGATTCTCTCTCTCCCACACATTTCCCCTCTCTGAGTCAAATCAAGGTCCTACTGATGTTGGCTACACCTGTTTTTTGATTAGTGTTACTACTGATTGCAACCTCACACACACACACACACACACACACACACACAATGAGTCCAGTTAGTGTGTAGTTCAAGGTGGAAAAATTACTCAAATAGTAATCCTTGCTTGAAATGTATTCTCATAAATAAATAAATAAAACATGTGAATCAAAGAAAACAAACTCCAAAGCTGTCCAATTTTCCTCTTGATGTTTATTCAGTCAGCATTTAAGATTTTTTCTTTCAGTTCAGTTGTTCACTTCAAAACCACATATTACAGCTTTCTGAAGAAAAAAAAAATGCCTTTCCAATTTTCATTGAGAACAAACTAAAGCCGAGAAACTTAATGGCCCATTGAGAGAACAGATGATGCTGTTTGCACCAAAGATAAGACTGACTATGTGAAAATTGCATGTTGTTTTTTGCACCCCAAGTGTGAGAAAATAATAAGGCCAAACCAAATAATTTTACACAAACAGATGCCAAGTTTGTTACTGGAAGTGTGTGTGTGTGTGTGTGTGTGTGTGTGTGTGTGTGTGCATGTGCGTGTGCGTGTGCGTGTGTGTGTGTGTGTGAGAGAGAGAGAGAGAGAGAGAGAGAGAGGGAGAGACAGACAGAGAGTTGACACTGAGTTTGTGGAGGTAGTTCAGTGAGAATTGGATTCTTCCCTGTGTTTGCTCCTACAAAGGATTTGTGACCTGGCATTTAAGGAAAACCTTGACATTTGGAATTTTAATTGCCTGGGTCCAGACCTTTGAATCGGCCCACTCCACCGAGTTGACTGATTCTGGTCTGGCATCGTGACATGAAACAGTGGTTTCTCTCGGTTGAAAAATCGACCGGTCCAATGAGCGCCGGGGGGGAATAACGATTAGCCAATCAGCGCCACGGGCGGGACTAACGCCGTTGTCAAGCTGTGCGCCGGAACCAAGGAGGAGTAATAACAACAATGGCGACCGCTGTAGAGAAGATAGACGCTGCTATCGAGGCTGTTCTAAATCGATTAAAAGCACCAATTACTTTGAAATAGTGGAGGCAAGAGTGGAGGCAATGTCAGACTGAAGATGGAAATGGAGTTTAACGAGTTGACAGTTCTGTCTGATATCAGGCAAGAATTTTAATACTTTTCTTCACCAGGCAATCGTCACAATGTGGACAAACAGTTTCTGTATTAGCACATCATTGAAATTCCAGGACTTACCTGTTACCTCGAAAATACTGTTGTTTTAAACAGTTTTTAACTGAACTCCCTATCAGTTTTACTGTTGGAACTGTCCCCTAGTCATGTCGTTCCCACCAAATTAATATACCAAAACCTGGGAGAGAGAAGGGGTGCGCACAATACTTTGCGGGTTAAGAAGTGACTTCTGGATGACAAAAAGGTTTATACTTTAACTACTTTAACCTGGTTTTGGTATATTGCCGAGGAACCTTTACTGATGTTCCAGATAGCTGTGTTTTGTATAGAGCTACCATTGGGACGCTAGTAATGTGGCACGGCCATCTAGCATCCCAGTGAAATGAAACATTGTATTTACAGATTATACGGCCAAGGGGAGCATGTACAGTGAGAAAAAGATTGGACCAAGAATCACGCCCTGTGGCACCCCACATGTGATGTTTGCTGATGAGGAGGATGAGTTGCCAATGGTGACGGAGAAGGTTCTATTAGAAAGATAGGAGATGATCCAGTTTAGAGCATGGCCGATGATACCCACCCGGTGCTTACGGCGTTCAGTTCAATTTAAATTTAAATTTGGATGGTCAATGGTGGCAAAGGCTGCACTGAGGTTTTAAAGGATTAACCCCCGATGAAACTGAGGATAGCCTGAGATCCTCTGGCTCTTCAAGTGGCTCCTCAGCCTACACTCAAAACAGATGTACACATGAGTATCCGACCATATATAACTATACAGCCAGAAGAGAGGGGATATAAGAACGGACTATATGATAATAGGTGCAGAATATTTTTGAAGTCAGTAACAAAGGGCATTTGCTTAATAAATTAACTTCAGATTTTTTATGGTTTTGTCCTCAGAAAGACAAATCTCTCATTGCAATTCCACTTTATGCCATGCTTTACCATTCAACCTACATGACCACATCTTTATTCATGCCAGTGTTGTTCCATGCAGATTCATCTCTGTGTAACACACACTATGAATATTTTTCAGCACTGTTGTGCAAACACTATGAATAGTGTTCTGAAGAAACCTCGCATCTACAACATCTCATACATGTAGAGAATGCTTCATGGCCCAGGGACAAAGCCAAACCACCAATAATGTATTGTAAACAATCATATACATGGGTGCCAATGACAGATATAATGATTTATTTTTGAGATACCAGGTTACATGCAACTCTAATATTTGTACAGCTCTAACAGGACTGATTGTCAGCTGCATCAACATCCACGCTATGCTTCTATATAGGTGATCACCCAAGGCATAGTTACATCAGATCCTACTGTTAAATGTAGAAATCACTACAGCATTCTGGCAAATGTCACACTGATACAGTTGATTCATCTGACTGTCACTTACTGCGCTGACAGCGGCAACCGGCATTTACATATGACCTAAATTTCTTTGGCATCAAAGGGAATGTATAGAGGAATGTATAGATGTGATGGGGGAAATGCAGTATGTCAGCAGTCGGAGGATTATTCATACTAGTGCAGTGCCCGTTCAAAATAGGTGTAGGCTATCAGTCGCTTGCTTTGAGCCCCGCTGCTGCACAGAGCGCTGTTCGCTTGTTTATTCAAAGTTTATTCATATTGAACATGTCCAATCCGACACTGCACGTCCTTGGGTCCCCAGTAATACACACGCCAAGTGTGAAGTAGATCGGACAAATGGTTCTCGATATATGCGAAGGACACACATACAGACAGAGATTCCTTGCTTTATAGTATGATTACACTTCATTTCTTCCTTTTACCAGATCGAGAGGACAGACAAAGCCCAGCTGGGAGGGTTCTTCAGTCTGAAGCGGGCGCTAATCTTGGTAAAACACAGTACAGAATGAAAGAAACACAGTTCTTAAAGCAGGCAGAAGGAGCAGGGACATGGTAAGAATGACTTTACAAAGCATTTAATAAAGAGAGGCTTTCTCAGCATCTGGTAAAGTAATCGTTGAGTCACTACTGATCAACAACCCTATCACACCATTATGTCAGTTTGTGCCGTGAAAGAGTGAAAATCTTATAAAAGGCATCTTTAATTTGTTCGCCTGTCAGATAAATCTGTTTTCTTAAGATTATGAAATCTCCTGTTGTGTCACTTCCTTAACATTTCCAATTGCCGACTGGAGCCTTGTCAGGTAGCTCAGTAGGGCATTGAGACAGTTTAAATTGATTTATCACCAACAATGAAAGCAGCCAAATAATGAGTGCGAGGTACACAACGTCAGAGCCAAGGCAGTAGGACATATAACGACACATCCTTGCATTACCCATGTTCAACCTGTCACTGATTACAGCACACAAGGCTCATCCCGTTAGTCAGACTTCCCTTAATATGACACGGTTCTCTTAACAGGCAAACAGGCATTCAAAACACACACTGTTCAACGTCATGCAAAGCCTCGCATCTCTGAGAAACCATACCGCAGCATCTAGTGAATGTGACTGTGTAGAATCAGGGAAATGAAACATGGACTGTGTTCGGCACGTAAAATATATAAAGAGGTCAGTGCATACGCATGCTGTCCAAAAGATGATGTGATGATTTTTGATGTAGCAATCCGTGTGCCCTATAGGATCGTACAATATTCATAGATTAGTTAAGCAACTAGCTCCCTGCGTTGTGTTTGTATCTGCGAGACCTGACATCTTGCTTCAAAGATACTCCCCCGAGGCAGGAGGAGTCTGACCTCTTTAAAGGGCTCGCATGACTTTCTCCTTATGGAGCAACAGCATTGGGTTACACAAAGTATAATATCAAGTATACAAAATACACCTCATGGTAAAACCGTACAATGCAATACATGGGTATTGAAAAGGTGACTCTAAGCCATAGAGGAGGGGATCTAGAAAAAAAGCTTCTACAGAGAAAGGCTTACTGGCAATATTCTTTAGGTACGGTTTCTCATAATTTTAATGATTTGAGTTGACTCGTTTTCTATAACAAACAAGCAACCAATTATGGTAATGACTCATGCTGATGTCATAAAAGCACCTGTGTTTGTGATTTTAATTTGCACGCTGAGGAAGGCTCGATAGCCGAAATGTCCGTGCCAACAAAGAAAGAAAAATAAACTAAGAAGAAACAGAGTGTGGGCTATCTTTGTTTATTTCAAGATATTGTCTTATTTAGAATAAGGTCAATAGTCGGATTATTGCAGTCCTCTGATGCACCAAAAATAAACAATAGAATTCTGTTCCAAAAACTGTACAATGGCCTTACTCCATGGTATTAGTCTGTGTATAACCTATAATATAGAAAGGTATTGTAAGTACATGACGATTCTGTTGTCGTACTTATTAAAATCCTCACAATCCATCACAGTCTTACAGCGGATGACACACAGTATAACTGCAGTATTGGTACTTACATTGCGTTGTCACAATAATAGATGCTCAAGTTGTTACGGTGGTGAGGATGAGGAAATTGGATTTCCAGAAAACATTCTCACCCAAATCTCCCCTATTGTTTTTCGTTAATTAGCCTAAGGCTTATTTATGCTGTTGCTCATATTCAATTGAAATTCCAGTCATTTTTTTCCCTTAAAATAACAAACATGGTGGAATTTCATGTGACATAATACTGGAACAAATAAGCGGTGGAGTGCCAGAGAGGGAATCATGTAAACAGCATGAAATAAGGATCCTTAGTATAATAATTGGAAGACCTTGGAGGAGCACAAACACTCCTTTCCCCCCACCCCACTTTTTTTTTTTTCACTCATTTTAATTTTTTAAAAGTGAGTGGAAAAATATATATAATTTAAAGTTGGTATCATTTGTATTCATTTTGGGTATGGCGTATTCATCCACCAGAGGAACCTATGTGTGCTGGAAGCCACCTGTGAAGGCATGAAAACGCACGGTGGGTTTTTAAATAAAACATGCACCGGGACATTAATTCATATACACAGATGTTGAGCGTTGCATCCTGTGCATGAGAGAAGAGTCACATCAGATACTGAGATGTGGAGAGAAAGAGGGAGAGATAGGAGGCAGATAGGAAGACAGAAATAGAGAAAAAGGCCGGCAGGAATGAATGGGACAGACAGAGAGAGAGAGAGAGAGAGAGAGAGAGAGAGAGAAAGCTCGATCCTCTTACCATTCCTCCTTAAGTCTCCTGATCCTCTTACTGCGCCTCTCTAACTCCCCTAAATTCATAGTCTGCCTCGGGAGGTCCCTAAACACACACATTCATACTTAATCCATACATTTCCTCATATATTATACGCATGCATGCATTCTATGGGCAACTATTTTCTCTGTTTTGCTAAAAACAGCCCAGTTTATGATTATAACAGACTTGACAAATGAGTAAAGAGATGGCTGAAAAAGTTCCCTTTATTTTATTTCAAGCTGCACAGATACTCATTGACTCACTCAGTCGTTCACATAGTCACACGTACACACACACATACACACACACAAGCACACGCACACCCAAACCTGTCAACTAATGGCTGTATTTGAGGCATGAAAACTGAACTTGCTCCAGATTGTTACTGAAATTATTTGCTTACTAAAGACTTTTGCTGATGGAGATGATGATATTTAAGAAGATGCTACTCAATTGCATTTGTGTACATTTCTGTACAAGTATGGCTTTCAAAGTTTGTCTGAAAATTAAATGCAGTATCCATACTATTTGTCAAAAAAAACAGGATTTCCATGCTGGCTTTCTCATATTTCAGTATAGAACCTACTACGATCTTGTTTTTTTGTTGGTTTGTTTGTTTTTCCAACTTTACCCTTGGTAGCAACGCCCTGCTTCTTACTCAGCTGCAGCACAACCAGTCTGCTACTGTTAGCTTCTGAGCGACGGCACTGGACGGGTTAGATGCCTTGCTCAAGTGAGGCGAGAGAGAGGGAAGAGCATACAGTTACATGTGAAGGTCCATCCATGGCATGTGTCAGTGTCGTGAAGCCCAATTGCAACCTGTACAACCTGAGGTCTAGTTGAAGAGCAGGGTGGTGCGGTGAACAGTGAGGCTGCATTTCAGCTGGAGAACCCGGGTTCAAACGCCTGTAATCCAGCAGATTTCCCATGAAATCCGACCCGGTGGCACACAATGTAAAATGCAGCATAGAGGCCAGTAGAGACACTCTTCTCAGTGATGGTCTTGTTTGTTTAGGGTAACTATATGAATGTCTCAAAATGATCATGGTAATGAATTATTAATGTTAAAATGCTGCACATAGCACCTTTAAATGTAACATTACATTACCTTAGGAGACAAACAGCATGTGTAATAAGGGAAAACTTCTATAAAACAGTTCAGCCTAGATTTATGTAGACAAACAAGGTTGAAACAGGAGGATGTGGCCCCCAGTCTGTGATGCCTTCAAGGGGCATATTTCTGCAAAAGCCGTACTGACAATCAACACACCAAACTCTGTGGACACTTTTGATAAGAATTGAAGGCAACAGGGGACTTCACCGAGGGACAGCTCACAGCCGTGCTTTCATGCCTGGCTAATCTCATCAAGAGAGGCAGCAGTTGGGCGAGCCTGTAGCTCAGTCACCAAAAAAAAATCAGAAAGCTGATTGATTATGAAGCGGCGGGCCGCGGTGTGACAGGACCCAGGGTGCTTTGACGTGACGCCGGTAGATTCTCCGCTTTAGAACGGCTTATGCTATTATGAAATGAAGCTCATTTGAGAGTACAAGTTCAAACTCTTTAGAGTCCACATGAACGTCCGCCTTGTGTTAATCTTCAGTGGACGAGCTCCAGAAAGCGTCTCTTGCTGACATTAACAGACAGATCAATTAGAGCTGCAGTCCTCTGGTTTCCAGCTTTGGGAGAGAATTTAGATTGGTTTGGTTTATTTTTACAGCGATAAAACATAGAAGTGAAGAGATAAACAAAACACAGTGAAAATATAATGGTATGGTTAAAAAAAAAACCCAGAAAGAAGAGATGCAATCACTAATTTGTACTGAACTATATATTGTTGTTGTGGTGTAAAAACATAACTGCAATTTTGGTGATTTTCATGTTTTAACTGCACTTGAAGGATTGCATGCTTCTCTATGGGTTGGGCTTATGAAACCCTTTCAAAACCCTTCTGGATAAACTGGCAGTCCAGCTAAAAACAAGCTTTCTTAGTTACTGAAAAGTCAACAATTTGGAGATACAAGGTTTTTCAACCAATAGCAACAATATGTGAATTCTCTTTTAAGGTGGATTCTCCCTTTAAGGAACTCTACCTCCTAAAATACCAGGCTTTCAGTGTACTATGGGCTGCATTGTTATTACAGGGAGAAAATCCACCAGTTATTTCCCCATTGACAGATCTCCTCTTGAATCTCGGACTACTGGCTCTTGTTCTGACGCCGCCTAAAGCTCTTATCTAACAACTTTGATGACTTCCATTGTACATGCAGCGCTGACGAGTCACGACTGAAAAGTTGTTATCATGGCCTTGATCAGAGCCGCCACAGACGGCGGGAGATGGACAGAAATGGACAGAGGCTTTAAAAATAATGGCTTGTCTCTCAACAAACGGCCTAGCAATTTCACCTTCTTCTCCTGTATTGAACCAATGCCTGCCTGCATCAGACAGACAGAGAGCGGGGAAAAAAATCAATAAAGCCCAGAGACTGTCAACTTTACAAAAGAAAACATTGTGCTAAAAGTTTTAGGCACCGGATCTTTTGTCTGTCTCTCCAGCCTCGACAAAATGGTCTGAGAGGCAAGCAGAAAGTGGAAGAGTGAACTACAATAGATGACGGAGGCTTACCTTAATTTAGTCGTACTCTAAATGAAAATCACCAAAAGCCAAGAGCTTAGAGAAGCAAGCTTTTGACCACATGGACGTCAATTCAAATCCCACAGCAGCTGGCGAAATCTAGCAGTGGAAGTGAATCAGAAACGCTCTGTCCTTCCTTGGGCTATTCCACTGCTGTCAAGGTGCCTTTGAGCAAGGCACTTAACCCCCAACTGCCATCAGTGGCCACCAGCAGAAGACTGAGGTTGAACCATGGAGTTCAACTGGGCAGCTACCAGGCTGTCATTTGTATGAATTTGTATGTATTTGAATGAAGCAGAGCATTGCTGAAAAACAGTGTGCATGCTCAGTAAACCTTCCCTGGATAAATAAAGGTTTTTAAAAAAGCATTTTAGCACAAACTGCCTACTGCCAACACTGTACGATCTCACACTGTTCAGACTGATGCTGGCGATGAAAACGGTCACGATAATCGGCTAAAAACGCTTTAAATTGGCTAGAATTTGAACAGCCAGGTTTCAGGTCCAGTCCTGAAAATGTGTGCGTCTACTGAAACAAGTTGGCAATGTGTCCATGGAAGAAATTATTAACTTTTGGTGAAAATCCAACATGTGAAACTGGCTTATCTTGACAATTACATAGTGCTGGCAGAGGTATGCGCTGTACTGAGTGCCATCTGATTTGCATTTGCATTGTGTTTATGGGACAGCTGTACTGAACACATGCAGACACACAAGGCTTCACAAGCTGCACCTGAGAGAAAATATCCCTTGATGTGTTTGCATGCGAGTGTGTGTGCAGAGGAATTAATCTGCGCAACCTTTACACACACACACTAACCAATTACTTTACCAACCATAACCCAGAGGCCTGCCTCAATAATAATCAAGTGCTGTAAGTCAGACTGGTGTCGTTTTTATATTTGCTGGGGGAGAGAGAGAGAGAGAGAGAGAGCGCATCTTATAGCATATCTTCAAACACCGAGCCAATGAACCCGCCTGACATCTACAAGGCGAGTTGTTGGCCTGCTGTGCCTCTGGTCAGCTAATTTAAATGCAAAGCTGTTCATCCATTTTGGGTCCGTGGTTTTAGAGGCTCGGAGCGAGGAGAAGGTCTGAGCGTTGCTTCACCCAGTGTTGTAATTATGCCTGACGAGCCTGGAGCCACTGCAGGAGCAACTGGAGAATTGGAGGGAGATGGGCAGCTTGGCAGGGAGTTGGGTATTTATCACTCATAAACAGACCAAAAGACAGACAGCCTCAGCTTAATGGACTAACAGGGGAAACTTATTAAATGTATGGCGCTTCAAACCACACAAACGAAGAGTATAGGGTTCACTATGAGGCCAATGTTCATCTACAACAACTCTCAGAAAGTCTTGAAAAGTCTCTATGTTTTTCTTTCATGTTACAATAAATCATGGGATTTTGTACGGTGCTTTTTTATAAGGAATATGAAAGGTGGGGCGGAAAACCAAGAGAGGTCAAGCAGTATAATAACAGATCATCATAAGTTTAGTTAAATTGATAAACAAGTTAATGGAACCTGCACAATGTCTGATCTGATAGATCAATGTTGAAAATGCATAGATTTGATAATTCAGTTCAATTATCAAACAACTGAACTGAGGGGGGTTTCAACTGAATATTATTTAAAAGAAAATAGGTAACTTGACAGTAAACTAGCAAGCCAATAGTCATCAATTGTTGAGATTTTATACTTTGATGTAGGATTTTCTGTGCCAGCTTCATTGACTCCCATTCAGTCCAGCTGTGATTCTGGTCCGATGTAGTGGATGCTTTTGCGTAAAACACAGGGAATATAGCAATGCTCTCTTCATTTAATTACATTGGAGCTCTACCTGGGAGTCAGATTTGATGAGTCCCAACACACAAAATATTTTGGCCTTGAAACAGCTTGTGCCTGTCTATGCTTGCATTCCCAAAACCCAAGCAGTGTGTGAGCTCTGCCCGACCCCAACCGACAAACCAACAAATTCTCCTCCGTGTAAAGTGCAGCAAAGTGCACTAACTAATGAAAGATGGACATAAAAAAAAACAATGAGCAAACACTGAACTCTGCCTGCCTCTGCTCCTACTGGGATTCCTGGAATGTCAGCGGGGTTGAAAAAGCAGATAATTCGATCCCGGCATGAGCGGCGCTCGGTGGGGTTTCATGACTTTTCGTGTCGGTGCGCCGCCGACCGCTGCGCCTCGAGCGGCGGTCGGGTCGTGCGAGGTTGGATGGAAGGAGCGTGCTTTGATCCAAATCAATAAGGTCCTGCCCTTTTGTCCAGAACACCTGAGATTCATCATTGAGGTTTGGGTGCGTTTGGTCCATGTGATGTGTTCATTTGTCAGAGGGTGAACGGTATGTATGATTGGAGTGAGTGTGGAACTACACTGACTTTAAAACCTCCACCTGTTGATGCCACAGTGTTGCACAGTGTTGTTATAACTCAGAGAATAATTAATTAATCATGAAAAGAGATAGAGCATGGCCTCTAGTGCTGGAGCATGCCAAAATAATACCAATTAAGGCACACTTATTATTTTTTGAGACTGGCCCTTTTGTTTTCTTTTTTTACATTTTGCATGTTCCAGCACTAGAGGCCATGATCTATCTGTTTTAATGATCTAACTCCCTTTCCCTTTCTAAAAACACCTTTTTTTGACACCAGCAACTTCATTTTTCATGGACAGTGCAGCGCTCTCTGTATCTTCTCTTCTATAATATTTAATTAATGCATCGACTTAACCGCTACAGTTAGAAAATCTTCCAAGCTTCTTGCTGGTATGTGGATGCACGGCACACCAACTTAGGCTCATGGTTGTGTGACTTCTACTGTTCTGGGGTATAAACAGTGCAGACCGTAATTCTCCTAAGCGTTGCACGTGGCACAAAGCGTTACGCATGAACAAACTAACCAACACACACACAGAACCCGGCTCCTATAGAGCTGATCCTAGCTCCCGGCAGTGTATCTGTCAAATAAGTGCATCAGGCCTCTGCTCTTCTTCTGTTCCTCTATTTTACTCTCCCACATGCAGTTGTACATTACATTCCCCTATCACCACTAGACTGAAATCTCTAACAAGAGGTTCACAGCGATCTTCTCTCATCTCAATAACAGGTGATTGTAATGAAGTAACAGGTGATTATAATGAAATGACAGCCAATAATGTGTGTATATTGTAAAGCACCATATTGGAAAGAAATGCGTGACATCATGCGAATACTATGAATAGCAATCTTTCATGTTTGAGTTGGTAGGACTCCAGGCGTTCTAAATGGAATTAATTAAATTAAATTAAATGTTCACATAACTTCAAATTCAACTATTATTAACTGTGGAAACTAAAATTGAGATATACGATTGTACGTAATTAACTGTGCAGCCCCATTATGTCTATAAAAACTGCAGCCGACTTGAAAAATAGATTCAGAGAGTCGGGGAATATCAGTTCATGACTCAGAAAAGAAAAGTGTGTGCAAAGACACACACACACACACACACACACATACATAGACATGTGAGTAAGCATTCATACACTCACACACATACACACAACAACCCCCCACAATCCTACATATTTATACATATGATTTAAACACATGGCCCTTGGCTGAAGGACTACAACTGAACTATAAATAAAGGAGAAAGCGGCAGCTGAGATGATATCAGTGTGTGTGTGTGTGTGTGTGTGTGTGTGTGCGTGCGCATTAAAGAGATTCACTGGACACATATACAGTTGCAGGCATTGTGGAAGTACTGTTTGGAGAAATCAAGCGTTCTTTGTTGAAAGGCTTCAACTGAAAAGAGACAACAGTGACTGAACTTGACAAATAAGCCAAACCAACACTACCAATCAAAAGTTCAGCGACAACCGTGGCCGGACGCATTATGTTTTCGGGTTTTCATTACATCTGGCACAAACGTCCACTTGGACTCAAGGATGAACCGATTAGAATTTGGTGGTAAAAGGTCAAGGTCACTGTGACCTCACAAAAGATGTTTTTGGCCATAACTCAAGAATTCATACGCCAATTATGACACAATTTCACACAAATGTCTAATAGGACAAAATGCTGAAGTGATGACATTTTATATCCAAAAGTTCAAAGGTCAACTGTGACATCATAATGTTTTGCTTACCACTGTAGCTGAGAAAACGATCTTGGGTCATTCTACAAAAAACGGTGGAAGTGCTGTCACTTACTTTTGCAGACACCAAAATCCTTTAAGTTGACCTAATAATCACATTAATTATATATGTTAAATTTTTAGAATAATAGTAAAGACATCAAAACTGTGAAATAACACAAATGGATGAATTATGCAGTGACAAAAAAAAATGTTAAACAAATCAAAACTATCTTATATTTTAGATTCTTTAAACTAGCCACCCTTTGCCTTGATGGAAAGGCAAAGGCTTTGGAAGGAAATTCATAGGCATCAACTTCACTATTTATATTTGTCTAAGATATTTCGATCTTTAGATCAAAACGGCTTTAAGATAATGAAAAACATAGTACCAAACTTTTGACTGGTAGTGCACTTTCACCATCTCCAGTGTCCAAACGTGTTGCTAACTATATGACCACAATGTTTATTGTCCATTTTGTTCATTGTCTCCCACATATCAAGGAAAATTATCAATATACCTAATGTGTTTTAATCATTATGAATTCTGCAGTGCTATTTTGTAAGTAAAGAACCTTTGTGTCATGTCAATAAAGCACACATGAAACTGGAAAGGAAAGGAAAGGAAAGGAATTGAGAGAGGGAAATAAAGAGAGAGACAGACAAATATAAGAGCTTCTATAGGTAAATGATAGCCTACTACATTAATGCATGCACTTTTATGAAGCAACACAAACAACTTAGCACCTGAAAGAAGAATGAAACAGCATTGTAAAGTGGATATTGCTGATGATATAATCCTCTGACTGTCAAACATCAAACAATCAGGAGAGCAGAGGATGTCATTTGCAATGCGTATTATGTTGACTGTAAGTGCACTTAGGTAATCATACGCAAGGTAAATTAAATTAAATACAAGCATGTCCTTCGTAATCTTTTACATTAATCATCATAATAGACTCTCCACAAGGCGTTAGCCGCAGCACCTGTTGCGCAACTGTTCCGGCATGTGATGCAGACGGACGGCTGAGCTGCGGCGCCCTTCCTGCCACAGAGCAATTATCTGATGCACAATTATGTCTTGTGCAATATGTCCAATTCTGGCATGAAAGCATAACGTGTCGATCAAAAGAATATAAATATAAAGAAGAACTGAATAGCATAGAGCACATAAGATTGGTACACATTGTTCTGCAGTGGAACAAACATGTATGTACGAATTATTATTGTTGCATTTACATTTTAGGCATTTAGCTGACGCTTTACAGAGTGCATTATATTCCTGTATCACCTATTTTAGAAGAAAGACTTTATTTATATAGCACTTTTCAAAGAGTCACAAAGTGCCTTACAAAAGTTAAAAACAAACTTAAAGCATAACTCTGGCCATTTTCAACTTGGACTTTAACGTTTTTCCTCATCTTTTTCCATCATACTGATAAATTCTGACCAAAATCTGGTCCTCTGCTTGCGTGCGTTTGTGTTACCAAACCTTTGAGGGGGGAGCAGTCTGAGATGAACCTTTCCCCCTCTGAGTGTGACACACACACATTACACAAGAGTGTAAAGTGTGAACGAGAGCAAGAGTCAGAGGGAGAGGAAAAAATATAGCATATGACCTATATTTATATATGCAGTGAGAAAGGTCATTCAGCCACTGAACCCATTTCCTAAAGAGACTGAGTGCTTTCAGGTGCTGGTGTCAGCCTGACAAAGACATATGAGACAGGAGGTCGCCGGCTTTTGTTGCTTTATGGCTTTTACATAGACACATTATTACCTGATGGCCCTGTGTTGGGAAGAAGACTGGGTTTACATTAATGAACACTTGCTTCAAAGGGTTGTATAGAGCTCTACAGTGGCCATTCTGTAGGGGGAAAAATGTATTCTATTCACATGATATGTAAAATAAATAAAAGCTGCGTTCAATAGTCCCAGTCCCAAGAACAAGGATGGATAAGGAAAAAGAGATTGAGGAAGAAGAGAGATGGCTATATCAATCGCACAGCAGGAAACTAATAAAGGGAATGAAAGGGAGGGAGAAAAAATGAAAAAAAAAAAAAGATGGGAAGAGATCAATCTGCAACATCAAAAGACGGTCATGCCAAGGATCTTCGCTCACGCTTTGCTGCTTGCCAGAGGAAGAAGCCCTTACACATCCTGCAGAGTGTTTTCATTTAATGGGAGAAGGCCTTGACCTCTGCCATTCTCTTTCTTTCTTGCTATCAAAAAGATTTTGTTCACACACACACACACAAACACGTCTGTCAGAGATAGACTGTTTTAGTTTTTCACGTGTCCCAGCTTTGTGAATATGATCAAGGAAAAAGAAAAAAAAAAAACACACACTCATACACCATTAGATATTCATTTGTCCTGTGCATACATCTATACACACAAACACACACGTAAACACACACACGGCTCTTGAGAGATGAAAGAGACCCACTATAAAAGATAGACCATTTAACCCAAGATGTTGTCACAACCACAACAGGCACATTACTTTCCATCACTCTCTCCTCTGAACAGTCAATATTTTTCAATTTCAGATTTTTTCTAATAACAAAACCTTGAAACAGTCTCAGCACCGTTGTGCAATCGTGAGTTCAAATATTTGAAATGCCGAGTTGTCGATGCAACACACATGTATTTCAAAGGCAAAGAAAAAAAAAAAAAAAAAGGAGAATTTGTGACAGTAAATAAAGATGATATTTATTCATTTTTGGAAAGAATCTCAGCTCATGCAATGATACAGCTCATGTAAACAAAATCACTTGAAAATATGTTATAAATGTGCACAGATTTCTTCTTTTCTTGGCGTCAAACTATGGAATGTACAATACGTGTAAATTAAGCTGAATTACAGATATTACATGAAGAGCCGTCACCCATCTTTTCCGTTTGCGTGATTATTTCATTGCCCAACCTTATCGATTAAGGAGCTGCGTGCAAAATGGAAGAGGTGGAGATGAGAATTGTTTTTCGGGGGGGGGGGGGGGGGGGTCAGGGGTCAACATGTGAGCGCTGCGCTTATTACAGTCAGATCCGTCAACGAGGTCAAAGCATTCAGGACGTGAGCCTAAAATCCCCCGTCATGGTCACTCATACACGATCGAACACACACACACACACACACACACACACACACACAGAATGAAGCCTGAGGATGATACACATTTGAAAGTCAAGAGTGTCGCTTCTTTAAGACATTTGTGAGATCTGTATCAAGATCTTAAAAACCAGTAACCTGTATTCTGAAACTAGTAGTAGTACAAATTGTGATTTTGCTAAAACTGTTGCCAAATATCTGACTGAGGGAGATGAAACCTGGGGTGAATATTAATAAGAGCTGAAATGTTCCCCTAACTCATCATGAGGCGATTCCAACAAGTCCAACAACATTTTTTTTCAGGTGTTTCAGAGAAAAGTTGTTCCCCCTCATGAGTCGTCTATGTTGTGCGTATGAGGGACAGAAACCACAGCGCCACTGAAAATCATCAATCATCAAGCTGTGACTGTACACTGCTGTTTCTAAACTTCAAACTGCACCGGACCCATTTTCTCAAAAGCATCTTGACACAAAGCTGACCTGTTCGTCGGCTTACAGCAGAACAGTACTGTGAATACTGTACATTCTTGGCTCAGGGCTTCCCTCCGCCCTCGGGTGAGAGCCGACCCGGGGTAACTAAGCCCTCTTTCACGTCGCACCAGTTAAGACTCGGGATAAACTCTAAACTTGTATTGTGAACCCTTAAACGTCGGGGACAAGCCTTCCCCAGAGCAGGACCTCGCTAGCGATGATAATAATCCAGTTGCCCCGCTGTTTTAAAAAAGATCTAAAATGACGATTAGTGCAGCATGAAAAGGGCTAAAGGCAATCTGTAGTGCGGAAAATGCTTTTGAGAGACAAACAAGCGATGTACAGTACACAACCAAGCCTCTCTCTCTCTCCCTGCTCATCAGCTTTTATCTCAACACTTTAAAAACCTCAAACTGAAAGATAGAAGAGGGAGGGAAAGGGTGAGTTTTTTATTTATTATTTCTGTGGTGTATTGTGTGATTCCAGTTAGCTTAACTTCTGTACTTGGTCCATCTGGAAAGAGATGTAGATAAGAGGACAGACACGCGCACACATACACTCACACACACACACTCACACACACACATACAAGGACAGACAACGACTAATGATTGCTGCGCAGGGTCATACAGATCTCATACTAGAGGCTGGAAAGAGAAGGCTTTCTCTAAGATCATACAATTTTCTTTGAATCAAAGAGACCAAGGGAGGGAAAAAGGAGAGAAAGAGGTAGAATGGAGTGCAAGTGGTGATTAGGGGGATGATAGTACGATTAGAAAGAAGAAACGAAAGGAAGAAAATGGCAAAAAAAAGAGAGCAAGTTGCAGAGATGATTATCTTGCCAATGTCTTGGTCAGCAACTTTGTCAACGGAAAGAATGCAACTCTCTCTCTTTCCTGCTCTCCTCCCTTTCTTTCCTCTTTAAAAGAAGGTTTTTGCATGTGGGTACTCTTAGCTGCATTTTCTGTTAAATATATATATATATATATTTATGTATATATATAACGGAGGTGAAATTTCTGAGAACATTCTCATCATTCTCAACTGTGTGACTGAAGTTTGACAAAACTTACAAGAAGAGAAAAAATAGAAAAGAGACCAGCAAAGAAGAGGCCCTCTATATAGTATTTGACTCGCATGTCAGTAGACAAAAATACAGATATATAATATCATGCTGCAAATCTCCAGACACCATCAAGGTAAATGTAAGCCCCCCCCCCCATTATCAACACTTAATAGAATTTTGTTTTAAACAGGCACAGTAGTGTTACCCTGGATAGGAATGCTAGAAAACATATAAAAGACAAAACAAAAACCAAAGCACAGCTGTTTTTCCGCAGCGTTGCAACGATGGAGTAAAGCGCTGCCAACAGGCGCCATGCAGGAAAACACAAAACATCATTTAATTTGTTGTGATTATCCAAAGATGTTAACAGACATTTTCGTATTTTCTTTAAAATCAACTACTCGCGCATATTATATAAAAAATACGAGAAAGAAAATGACGTGAAGACAACAAGCGCCCCCTGCTTTATACAAAGTCAGTAGTATTTAGAGCGGACCTCCTCATCCAGGTCAGGGGGAGGAACGCCAGGGTGAAGGGAGGGGGGGGGAACGTGAGGGGGAGAACTGCAAGTCCAGCGCAGTAGTTTTAAGTAAGGCCTCAATTTTTTTTTGTGTTGGCAAAAAAAAAAAAAAGAGAAAGAAACATATACATCTGTAACCTTAATTACATCTAGCTAGAAAAAAAAAACATATGTGCAAAAATGTAAATCTTACAAATATGGGGAAATAGGTGTTTTTTTTTGTAGATCACTGAAAAGGATTGTGCGAGAGGTGGTTCGTCCGTTTGCTCTCCGCCCCTTTCCTCCGTCTGGCCATCTACTCCTCCGTCTGTCGTCGCCCTCCGACTCGCTGATTGGTCGACAGGCCAGCAGGTGACCTTGAGGCTTGATGTTGATTGGAGCAGAGGCTTCACGTTGAATGGACATTCCGCTTTAGTTTCTCTACCTCCATCTGGGAGGGTGCACACACACACACACACACACACACACACACACACAAAAACACAAAGTTTGGATTCAGTCATTTATTTTGTGTAGATTGCTGACAAAAAAATCCAAATTTAATCCGTTTTGTATTCAATCTGCAACCACAAAATGTCAATAGCGCCACTTGCGGCTCTGGAGGTCGTGACTCAAATACGGAGGAAACTCAGAATGTTGATTTTAGCATGCAAAGCTTCTTGCACCGCAAAGGCATGGGAATTATTCATATGAACGTGCGTAGTATTGTATCCAAAATGGACTATATTAAAGTCTGGGCACAACAAACTGACCCTGACATTTTTGTGTTTTCTGAAACATGGTTGTCGAACAAAGTTAAAAATGCTGATATTTGCCTTGAAAACTATAGTGTTTTCCGATGCGATCGGCCTACTAAGGGAGGAGGCGTTGCCATTTTTGTGAAAAGTTGTTTATTTGTCTCTGTTGTTACCTCTGTGTCTAAGCCGAAATATTTTGAACTCTTGGCTGTAAGTGTTTGTCTGGGGAAAAATAATACTGGAAAATGATTAGTTATTGGGTTTTATCGTTCACCCTCTGCACCTGCAGGTGCGATAGATGTTTTATTTGAGTTGATATCCAGCTATGAAAATTCAGAACTTCTTATCTTGGGTGACATGAACATTAACTGGTTAACTAGCACTGATCATCTAAAAAATTAAATCTCACGCAGCTTATTTCTTCCCCAACTCGTCCAGATCCAAAAAATGCAGAAAAGGCCACACTTCTAGATATTATATTAACCAATAGACCTCAACATTATAAATCTAGTGGTGTTTTTCCTCTCGACTTCAGTGACCACTGCCCAACAGCATGCATCCGTGACATGAAATTACATAGATCCAAACCACGTATCACTGTCAAAAGGAATTTTAAACGCTTTTCTGAACAAGCATTTTTGTTTGATTTGCACTACAGTGATATTGGGTTTACCATGGCAATTCCTGAGCCACACTTGGCCTTAGATTATTTTATGAAAACATTTAATATCATTGCTGACAAGTTTGCGCCTTTTAAGAAATTCAGAGTCAAAAACAGGAACAATCCTTGGTTTTATTGATTTATCTAAGGCTTTCGATACTGTCGATCATCAAATTCTTTTGAAACGCCTGGAATCTATTGGATTTGATGATAAATCGTGCAATTGCTTTCCAAATTATCTCAGTGGTAGAACACAAGCTGTTGTGGCTGATGGCTATCAGTCCAGCTTTATGAGTGTTAACAAAGGTGTGCCACAGGGTTCTATTCTGGGACCACCCTTTTATTCACAATTTTTATAAATGAATTAGGTGAAAATGTTAGAAACAGTACAATTCAGTTGTACGCGGACGACGCTATTCTCTATACAACAGTGCCCTCTGTTGCCCAGGCGGTTCAAAACCGCCTGATTTCTGTGCTGTACAGCAAATTTTAATTGATCTTAAATTACTTTTAAACTCTGATAAAACAAAATGCATGCTGTTTTCTAGAAAATTGACTAACAGTTCCACAGAAGTGAATATTACTACCCTTAATGGTACACCAATTGAAAGAGTATCCTCTTATAAATACCTTGGTTTCTGGCTTGATGACAAGCTATGCTTCAAAAAACATATTATTGAACTGACTAAATCTTTGAAAGCAAAACTGGCATTCTTTTATAGAAATAAGGCATGCATTACCCAATTCAAATTGTACAGTCAACCTTTTTATCCGTAATGGACTATGGCGATGTAATTTATATGTACTCTCCTGCCTCAACTCTTAAACCTCTCAATGCAGTCTATCATTCCGCCCTCAGGTTCATAACTGGGGATGGCTTTAGAACGCATCATTGTATACTATATGAGAAAGTTGGGTGGCAGTCGTTGGCAGTGAGAAGAGAACGGCACTGTATTCTATTTATTTACAAAGCACTTCTTGGCAAACTTCCTGGGTATCTCACATGTCTTTTTAACTATAGATCATTGTCACACTGCACTAGGTCCCAAGACTATTTGGTCCTTGAAAATCATCATGTTCGTACTGAGATTGAGAAACTGGCTTTTAAATACTATGCTCCACACAAGTGGAACAATCTGCAGGAACTTGCAAAATTAGACAAGCTAATCCCTTTTAATCAATTTAAATCTCTTTTGTCTGACATAGAGCAGTGTGAATGCATGTGTTTTTGTTGAATTGATGTTGTCCCTTATGTTGATGTCCTTGTCCTGTTTGTTGTATAATCTGTTGTTGTATACTGTAACTCTGTGTGTTTTTATTTGTGTGCTTTTTATTTGTTTTTATATGTACTTTTATTGTTTTTATTGTTCTTATATATGATTTGTTGTTGATACTGTAACTTTTGTGTGCTTTTATTGTTTTATATGTACTGTAATCAGGGCGTCCTTGTAAAAGAGAGCTTGCTCTCAATGGCCCTCCCTGTTTAAATAAAGGTTATAATAAGGGGCATTCTGGAGGCATTGTGAACAACAATCATTTTGTAATTCATTTTACGTAACATTACAATGTGGCTTGATACTGCTGCAGGAGAAGGGTCCCCTAAAATGATTAAACTATTCCCTCCTTCACTTGCTGCCTTGCTCAAAGGATCTCAAAGACTGGAGACAAATTTGTCATTGCACAAGTCACATCACACCACACCACATCCAGCAAAGAACCTGGAGGAAAATTCAACTAACTTCTTGGGGGAGAAAACGGCTGACAAAATCGACCATCTCTCTCCTCTTTGTCCTTCATTTCCCTCTTTTTCCATCTCTTTGCCTTTCTATCTCCGGACTTAGAAGTTCCCCTCAGGGGGTCTGAGCAAATCTGCCGCAACGTTCCTATGTGTGATTAGACCGATGCGTGCCCGGAGCGCTCGGCAGGGAGCCCACAGCTTCCCCTCTCTCCTCCTGCTCTGACTTCTGTGCCATGCTGAGCTGGGCCGGGCCGTGTCATGTGCTGTTACACTGGGAAAAGTCTAAGGGTCAGACTCCCGATGCGGGGTCATGCTGAAGTACAGGGAAACTGAATGTGTTCAATGCAGCAGCAATTCACGTTCCTTCAGGGGGGGGATGGAGTGAGTGTGTGTGCATGTCTGTTTACTGTATGGCTGTTGGTCATCAGTTGTACATTGCAGTAATGTGTGCGCATGCAAGTAAACATGCTTTTGCGTTCAAGCGGATCTGTAACATCAACATTAAATGTGATTTGCAGAAATTTGAAATGTGGGAACATTTGCCGTCAAGTGTGTGTGTGTTTGTGAGCACTTTTTTTTTTATCAAACTTAATCTTGCATTCGTGTGTGTGAGCCTACATCCATCGCTGTCTAATGCATTTAGACAGCTCAGCATGTGGTATTATAGGGATCGATGTTACCTGCAGGGCCACTCGCTTTAGCCTTTCCTCATCCAGCTCTCCTCGCAGCTCTGCCATCTCTCTCCTGGAAATATACACACACACACACACACACACACACACACACACTCATTAGCACATATACCCTTGCAACATACAGTACTGTGCAAAAGTCTTAGGCACAAGTAAAAAAAAACATCCATAAAGTGAAGATGCTTTCAAAAATAATGAAATGAAAAGTTTTTAAATATGCAGAAAACAAACAAATAAACAACTAAGACAATATTTATTTAAAAAATCTAGGGTGCCTGAGACTTTTGCACAGTAGTGTACATTCTTGGATGCAAAACAATTTGGTGCAGACACAAACGAGAAGTGCTCTCAGTGATCAAACTCATGACTGGGAACGCATGCCTCAGCTGATCCACAAAGAGATTGTTCTACTTAGGAAGGCTGCTCACATGCTGGGAGACATGCATAATGCACACACATGCATGTATACGCTTTCGCATTCACAGAATAACAATAATGGAATTTTAAGTAAGAATGTACTCTTGGCTTCTTAGAAAAAATAGGATCGTTTTAAGTGGAAACACAGACATACTGTATGAAAAGGAGGAACAAAAAGATGTGCCACCTCTATTCACTTTTGACATGTGGACACAAGTGATTTTTTTTGCATTCAAGGAAGCCCTGCCCCTGTTTTTTTCTTGTTTGCTCTGCAATTTTTGGGGCCCCTACTCTTTCCAAACTATCTTTGAGTCTACTTATGAAGGCTGCTCACATGCTGGGAAAACTCTGACAAAAGAAAGGTTTTCTTTGAGTTTAGAACAAAAAAACAAATGCTGACCAAACTGACAGCTAAACCTTGACACAAACAAAACTAAAGGTCAATGCATTGCGAAGTGTCACAACACAGATCATGCAACTGAATTGCTTGACTGAATTTAAGGATTGGTTAGTGCCCCATATTATGTATACTTGTGGTCTACTGATCCACATAGCTGAGCATTATTCTCCAGTGTCACAACATATAAAATGCAAAGTCATGTAAATTGGTACTGGCGAATATTTTTTAAGTAAACCAACTCAACTATGAAATAAATCCATGAAAAACCAGGTTATGGCTGAAAACTGGCTTTGAACAATGTAAATGCTTTAAAAGTAAACTATCACCTTAATTAATAATATTGCATGCATGTAAACATACAACAGTGGGCCCAAATCTGGCTCACAACTTTTGTTGCATGCCATACTGTCGCTTCCATCTTTCCCGTCACTCTCCACATCAACGCAGGCTTTGAGGAGATAAAGTCCATTACCACACCCACCCATCCATTAAATCACCCATCTATCCATCTGTCGTTCTACTCCACTTCCCCATCCATCCGAGCAACGCACCGCATAACAGGTCATCCTCCCGTCTGCGCCACCTGTCTGCCCAAGTAGCTACTGAGACCACATTGTCTGTAGTTGGCAACCGCTCACATGGCAACAGTAACAAAACATTTTCATGAACCTGGCTCCCAGTGTGACACATTGAATTTTCCATTTGTGGCCTCCTCCTCCTCCTCCCAAAAAAATCTGGACAGATACTATACACTTGGGATCCAAAGAACAATGCCATATCAATAAAGGCATTTTTGAAAATGCTCTCAAACACCTGAAGTAGTTGGGGGTGTGCTTGGTTTGTTTTACTCAAGTCCCAAATGTATAGTAGAATAAAAGAGGAATAATGGGGAGTGCTGCTGGGATACACAGGCAGCATTGTTCTATTCCATATCAATAAAGACATTTTTAATCTAAGGGAAAGAGTGCCTTGGTCTTTTTGCTTTTTTGGATTCTACTGATAACCCCACCACCAAAGCGCACCTTTCTATCACTGATTTTTAACCAATGTGTGTCCCAGCAGTGTTCCCCATTCTTCTTCTTTTTTTCTACTACACATTTGGGACTTGAGTAAAACAAACCAAGCACACCCCCCTACTACCTCAGATGTTTGTGAGCATATTCAAACATATTCTAGGCCATAGTCTAATGACATTACATTTGCTGGGTCTTGAGTAGCTCCACAGACAGCAGAAGCTCCTTCATCTGGCTCCTCAGCTCATCCAGCTGGGCGCCCTGGTCCTCGGGCTCCAGCCGGACCCTGCTGCCCTGGGAGAGGCCGTCTGTGCTGGGGACCGGGGCTGATGGAGGGCTGGGCTTGGCCTCCGTGCTGGGGACCGGGGCTGATGGAGGGCTGGGCCTGGCCTCCATGCTGGGCATGCTGGGCTTGAGGAGCGACGATGACTGGGCAATGAAGAAAAAAAAATTCTTTATTTTTACTATTTTTTTTTTTATTTTTACTATTTTCCACATTTTAGAATAATAGCAAAGACATCAACACTATGAAATAACACAAATTGAATTATGCAGAGACCAAAAAAGTGTTAAACAAATCGAAACTATCTTATATTTTAGATTATTTAAAGAAGCCACCCTTTGCCTTGATGGAAAGGCAAAGGCTTTGGAAAGAAATTCATACATCGGCATCAACTTCACTATTTATATTTGTCTAAAAAACAAATTTCAAGCATTTAAGCATAAGCCTTTAGATCAAAATGGTTTTAAGATCATGAAAACCATAGTACATTCAATCAGGTGTGTCTAAACTTTTGACTGGTAGTGTACACTAGACCCCACGTTTGCATCGGTATAAATGTGTTGATCTTTCCAACTACCAATCCACATCAACTACAAACACATCTGAAATATAAAACCAGGATACAGTCGAAGACACGACACAGTTAACATTTTTCGGGCTATAATCATGACGGTCCTGTGACTAGATCAGTCTACAGATATTAAAGTCACAAGAGCACAAACAAAACATATATATAATTTTATTATGTTCCAATGAACATTTTTATTACTGCTGAAAGGGCACAGTGTTGTGTCTCTTCTATTCTGCCACAGTAGCTCCAGTTATGCCATCTGAATAAGGAATCATATGGCTGCAGCTTCTCTCCTGCTCCTCGGGGCTCAGACTCTCTTCCTCCGTCACCAGTGAAGAAGTTACAAGGGACACAATCTCATTTTGAAATAAGGAGGCAAGCGAGGTCAGAGAAAGTCCATGTAATTTCACCTGTACAAGTCTGAGCCAACGGGTTATGAGAGCTTGAGGCCAGGCTTTACTCTGAAGGCTGTGTGTATATATGTTAAACAATATGGTGGTCTCTGCCCCCAGCTGAACAACCAGTTCTAATTAGTCTTGATTGACCATGAAGAATCCAGTCTAGTGGCCTCTTCCTTGTGTCAAGGGGTCTTTCAACCAATTACAGTGATGCTGAACTGCAGACTGAACCCCAGGTAGCGGTCCCTCCTTCTCTCTCTCCTCTCTACATGCCTACTTCCTTCATAAACAGAAACAGGAGTGGACTGTTCCGCTGTGTAGAAGGTGCCAATTAACTGGCTTGTGTTTGTCAGGCAAGGTTGTGTGTGTGTGTTTGTGTATGCGGGTGGGAAAAGCCTCTAACATCATAAATTGATATATCGTCCCTGACAGCTGATCAATCACCAGCATGGAGTGGACAGTCCGCTCACCTTTAGTATTTTATGATTTCCTTATGTAAAAAGCAGAGAGGGAGAAGGGAAGGAAAGTTGTGAGCATTGGATCCCGGGCCAGCGGGGAAACACGTGGCTCCAGAGGCAGCAGTCCACTAACTCTGCACACCTGATGCATTTTTCATGCTTTTAATAAGGTAGATATGGACGTCACGTTGTTATGGCGGACAACAGGAGTGCAGGCCATGTGCAGCCGTCTCTCACTCCCTACTGAGAGGACACTGTGCGGATCGATGCCTTCTGCGGAGTGTAGAAGTACAGATAATGATCTCAAGAAATATTGTTACAGAGTCGGAGTCTGCCCAAGGAGGAAAGTTTAGCTGCAGAGTCACATGTCACACATGTATATATATATGTGTGTATATATATATATATATATACACACACACACGTATATATATATACATATCTGTATATATACACTGTCCGTCAAAAGTTTGGGGACACCTGATTGAATGTACTAAGGCCTATGCTTAAATGCTTGAAATTATTTTTCCTTAGACAAATATAAATAGTGAAGTTGATGCCGATGTATGAATTTCCCTCCAAAGCCTTTGCCTTTCCATGAAGGCAAAGGGCGGCTACTTTAAATAATCTAAAATATAAGATAGTTTTGATTTTTTTAACACTTTTTTGGTCACTACATAAATCCATCTGTGTTATTTCATAGTTTTGACATCTTTACTATTATTCTAAATTGTGGAAAATAGTAAAAAATAAAGCATGTATATATATATATATATATATATTATATATATATATACACACACTTGTACTGTACATATTCTCACAACATTCTATTTGAAGTGAGCATGTATAGCAACAATATTGGAATTCCTTGCTCCCGCTGTGATATATAATGGGTCTGCTTTGCTTCATCTTGTGACTTTGTAGCAACTTTTATCGATACATCTGGATCATGCCTTATCTGGAACCATCAACTAGCTGCCATCAAACAGCTTTCACATGAGAAGCACCAGGACAACAAGAGAGGAGGAAGAGGAATGCCTAAGAATAAGAAAGGCAGTACCCATTGGTTTAGCCACTCAGAAGCTATTTCATTAGCCTGCAGCTAGCTGTAACCATGGGTTTCAATGAGGAATGCTAGCAATGTTAAAAAAACTGTTTTCAGGATAGCGGAGTGACAGAGGTTCCTCCGAACCATGAGGTGAAAACAACAAGTGGGAGTAAAATCACAATTTTAACATTTTCACCAGTTTGATAAGTGCTGAGCCATGGGATGTCCCAGTGTTTTAGTGTGAAAGCTTGTTGATGGTTCCAGATAGGGAATAATCCAGAGCAGGTTTCCGAACAGATAAAAACTGATGTTGTTGAATGGTTAGTGTACAAAAGTTGCTACAAAAGTACAAGACAAAGAAATACAGACCCATAATATATCATATGAGAGTGGGGAATTCCAATATTGTTGCTATACATGCTCATTTCACTTGAAAAAAAAAGGTTTAAGGGGCAGAAAGGACACATTCACAAACTATGTGTACATATTGGGTACAGGATAAACTGTGTTCCACTGGCATGTGGATTGATATGCTATGATAATCAATCATCAAAGGCTAAGGCTCTGGTAACATATAATCAGTGGAAAAATGTATCACGACATGGAAAATTGG